>NW_010098768.1:5812-25667 GCF_000699245.1 Pterocles gutturalis
CCTGAGGTGGATGACTCCAGATTCTATTATTGATGTTGCAGTAGATGCCACAGGACCTAAAGGTGCATGGACTAAACAGTATTTTTTGGGGAAAAAAAGAGTTAAAGAAGAACTTCCACGCTCCTGAAATGCTCAAATGGAGAGGAAAGAACCCATCAGTCACTAAAGGTTTTAATGCTTGCTGGTAGAGACATTGCTCTTAAAATTCTCCATTTTCTTTCTGAAGTTTTTGGAAAGAAACTTGATTAAATGTGCTACCTCAATTTGGGATGATGTTTTGGATTCATGGAAATTTATGGACATCTCTTTTGCACTTAAAGCTGGGAGGAGAACGTGGCGTTTTGTATGTGTCAAAAGCCTTTGAAACAAAAATACAAGATTTTTCTTGACAACTTGAATATTACAGAAAGTAACTGTGAACTTTTGTGGCATTTTGTGGCAAAACACAAAAAGTATTACCTCACAGTAGTCCCTGCTAATTCTTGATATTTACAGTGATTTTTATTTTGAGACCTATTTAAAAATTTTTAATTAAAAACCCAACAAAAAACACCTTTTCTCTTCTAGGATGAAAATGACAGTTGAAATTAGTCATGAAGTCCATTACCATGGAAATTTCAGTGACTTAGTTTTAGCAGTTGTGTCCCAGTGAAAGTGTTTTGCCTGCATAGTGTTATTTTGAAATTCTTCCCTAGTCAGAACTGGATTGTCGTGTTACTAAATCAAAACTCTGTAATGAATTTTTGATATTTTCAGAGGTGCTAAATTTGTCCTGTTCATTTATATATGTGAAAGTGATGTAAAGCTTTTGGCATTTTTTAAAAGTACATAGGTGAAGAAATTACATTATTTAGAGATAATAGAGCCTTCAGAAACAGCTCAGGCCTGAAAACTCTTCCAGCAGTCTATGCCAAAGTGTGAAGTAACACATGTGCACGCATGCAGGAGAGAAATCTGTGAAGGGCTTAACAAGCATGATTGTGCTTGCTCGCTCTCTCTCTTTTCCCACTCCGCCCCTTTTTTTTTAAATTTTCATTTTTATTTTTCCTTTGCCTTACTTATGACCAAAATGGCATTTCTGTTAATCTCTGGGAGGAGCAGTGTTCCATGTGCGTGATTTTGCCTAGAGCATATCAGAGACACTGTCAGATAGGTTCTGTACATGAAATCTTGACAAGGTATCATTTATATGGAAATAAGCAATAGGTATGCTTTTCATAGTGTGAACAAAAGAAAAAAAAAAAAAAAAAAAAGGAAAGTGGCTCCTTGCATCTGTTAGGAGTCCTGAGTAATCTATACCTGAAATAATAGGTAGCACCATATACGAATGTGTGAGAGGAGGCATCTATCTCATTTATGTCAGCCACCACTAAAACTCTGTCCTGCCTAATGCACTGGGTTAATTTCTTTTTCAAGCATCACTGAAGACTAAAAATCTTATGATTTTATGACTGAGTATTATGTAATGTTTGCCACTGTATTAATATTAAAACTGTGCAATATGAAAATACTGCTTTCAGACCCTTGAAAGGCAGTATTTAAAAGACAACTTCTGTCAGTACCATCTTGTTTGCATAGAGATGTAGTTACGCTAACATCTGACCTTTTAGAATTTAATTGAATATATTTTCATGAAACACAGAAAGGTAATTTGAAATAAATGCCATATACAAAGTCTATTTTCTTTTACTAGAATTTTTAGCCTTTGATAATTAACATACAATATGCATTGTATTACAATTTAAAAATTTCAAACTCTACATTAAAAGTGGAGGTCAGCTAAAATGGTGCTGTACAGATTATGGATACATGGTTGGAATTGCGGTAACATTTTTCTTTTCAAAGTTACTTTTTTTTAATAACATTCAAGTTGATAACTTTTTTAAAATACTGATTATGATTCCAAGGAAGTATTACAGATATATTTTTAATAATATTTTGTTGATTCTGGTTTATTTATTTTTGGGCTTCTTGCAACATCTACAAACAAATTTTCAACAGAGGTGTGAGAATATTCAAAATACTCCTCTCTTTTCTTTGTGGAACGTTGAGTACTTATGAATAAAATAATAAAACCTTGTTATAATCTTGTTTACAAGACAAATTTGCAGTTTATCTAACAGTTTATTTACCTTTCCGTAAAGAATTAATATTTTTCATTAATATGTGAGAACATGCAATTAGAAAGTACAGAAATATACTCCATACTTCTGCTTCTCATCACTGCTGGTTGGGCTTCTTAAGAGAAAGATGATGATTAAAAAACATTCTGCACAAGCTCCCACGTAAATTCAGTCCATAACTGGTTTAACTACAAATATGCTGTTTCTCAAGTAATGCAACTTGTGTTCCATGTAACTCTTTGCGGGAATGATTCACTTCCCTGCCTTGGGCGGTGAAGTAAGGGATGATTTATCGTTTTAAAAAGCATCAGTAGGCAAAAGGGAAAAGTTGAAATAAACTAATCACAATAATAAAAACAAGCACAGATAATAAGTGTATTTTATGAAAATGTGTTTAGAAATTAATAAAATAACTATTTAAGAAATCTAAAATGTTTCAGTTGTGTTTGTAGGTAACATCTGACCATTGTGAAATACTAAGGAAATGTTACCAAATAGAGACTGATACGGAGTGATGTATTGCTCAGAGCAGAGCCTCCTGTATGGAGGAGCAGGGAACACTCCAAAACCTTCTCTATAGAAGGTTCCCCCCTTTTGAAGAAGGGACCATTGATCTGCAATGAAATTCCATCCCACAGGGATGAGGAAAAATGCTGTTTCCAATACATTATATGCAGACACTGTGAATTAAAGGACAGTTAGCATGTTGATAATTGCAAATTGTATGTTAAACCAGAACAAGTATCAAGTAAATTATGAGTGTAAGGTTCATCCTTCAGATTGTGTTTTAGAGGATGTGAATAGACTGGAAGAAGGTAAATACATTGTAATGTACTTATTTTTGTGGTCAAGTTTTTCTGCATCTTTTAAAAATAAACTTATTTTTCCCATTTTGATATTTATTTGTCTTCATTAGTCCCTTTTTTCATATATGCTTAAGCTTATAAATAATTGTAGAATTGCGTCTTTTGATGCTGCAGTAAAATACAGACTTTATGTAAATTAATATAAGAAGTCAATCTCAAAAGAAAATGGTTTTACAGACTTTTTTAGAATAAATTTTAATATTTTAAATTTTTGATTTGCTATCATTAAACTGCACTCATCATACATGCTGTACATCTTTTGTGACACTCTAGTACATTGACTTCCACAGTTTTTCCTCATTACTTTAGCACTGACATAGTTGGATAAAAGGTGGGTATTTTTTGAGGGAAGAAAACTAAAAGCAAGATGTGGTTATACATCTGAATTTACCATGTACTGAAATTATGCATTTTTCCTGTAAATTTAACAGGTAGATTGGATTGTTTTCAGGTTCTGACTTGCTTCAACACTGACGTCACTCTGGAGATTATATTTGTGCAGGATTCATTGAACTTTAACCATGCGTAAGCTGGTTGTTCAGCACACTGTAGTTCTTTAAGCTGGTTGTTTAATCAGGAGTGAGTGACGGCATGCAGCTAGAGAAGGAGCCATCCCCTGCTAGCACAGGCATTGGAGGCAGACGGGGAAATTAATTGCCTGCTGGAATTTGCTGTCTTCCTGCCCAGGCAGCAGCAGGAGTTTAGATAACCAGACCTTAGGTGGTGCAGATAGGCGATATGAGTCCCACAGTTGCTTGTGTCAGAGCAAGCAGGGAGTCACTATATACATCACTTTTTCAAAGGAGGGGTGCTGTAAGTGTACTGACCTAAAGATGCAAATGAGGCAAGGCTTGTATGGGAAGTAGTGTCACTTGTAGCTCGGCTGTCCGTACAGCTTTGTTCTGATCTCTTCCCTTTGAGATAGTTTCTGTCTCCTTTTTTTCCCCCCGGTTGTCTTACCTTGATTAAATATATTTGATATTCAAACTCTCAACTAAAGACATTAGAAATACAGTGCTGAAATTCAAAGAGTGTCTAGCGTAAGAATAGACCAATGCCTCTTTTAATTTGAGAAGGGGATCCCTCTAATCTTTATTTCCTTGCCAAATTCTTCAGGTCACATCTGACATTTCTCACTGAAATGCAGAACAGCAAGGGAGGAAAGATGAGATTCCTGTTTCTGCATTGCCATTGCTCTTCTGTTGTGTTGTGTCTGTTCTCATGCGTACATTATGTTGCTCACCTTCCTTTAGTTTCAGAATTACCAGACATTTCTCAGAGATCACACCAGATCTTGCTACTGCTTCCCATCAGCTTCACCAGTATTAATACTTCCCACCATGCTGTTCAGCTGTCTTCCCACTGATGCAGTCAGGTTCCTAGTGTTCTTGTACACTAAAAGCAGACTAAGAGATAACATAAACTTTTCTTGAATACTTCATAATTTAACTAAAAATCTTCAGTTGTCTTGTTCTGAAGCCAGGAGGGTGATTTTGCTGTTATGCTCTTCTGGAAAAGTCGCATTCCTCTGACTGCTTCCAAGTGGTCAAACTACCTCATGGCTTTTTAGACCAGCTGGAGGGCTCTTCAGTATTGTTGGAATTTCACCTTCCTTTGGGGATGAGAGAATTTCAGTGGAAATCACCTGGTCTCCAGTTTCTTGTATTTTTCTGAGCGCTGTGGGCTTGTACAAGTCCACCTACTCTCTGGCAGGCTGATTGTGAAAGACGATCAATGGATCTCCTTTGCAAACAAAAGACTGTTTTTCTGGTCTTTCTCTTAAAAGGTGCTGTTCCTTCTTCCTTATGTCCTATTGAGTGCCAGTTTTGTAGATCCTGCAGGAGAAAGATTTCTCCATCATTTAGGGTCACCTTTTCTTTGTAATGAGTCTTTTTTTCCTGTTCTTTTTCTCTGCATCCTATAGTCTGTTCTTTACAACATTTGTTGTTCCTCTGGCTTCAGGAGGGGTGTTTTCATTATCTCTTATTTTTCTAGGGCTAACTGATCACCCCTTTTTTGATCCACCTTTGTTTGCTGATTTCTCCTTTTTGTTTCCCAGTTGAGCAAACTTAACTGTTTTTCTTTGATTCCTTAACTGAACTTCTCTTGCCATGTAATCTGGGTCTTCAACTGTCTTGTCCTGTGGCAAACAGTATTAAAATGACTAAAAATAGGCAATTTTCCTCTTTTGGATTCATAGGTGTTGTAGTTTCTACAGGCATATTCTATTACTGTGTAATGAATAGTATACATAATATTTATGTAAAGTGTTAAGTTCTTGGTAATGATGTAATATCTTGTTTAATTCAGAATTTTAGAAAAAACTGTTTCACTTGAAAAATAAAACAATAGCTCAGGGTGTTTTCTTTTCAGTCTGTTCACACCTATTTTATATAGAATCCTGGTGCACCTGGAGGGGCAGAGTGCTGAAGACAGCAAGGTCCTGAGCAAGCTGTATTGCTGTAAAACAAAACAAATTGCACCTAAAATGTCCAGGGAAATAATTCGCTGTAATATTTCCTTCTGCATATCCACCATCTCCTTGGAATCTCTAAGAGAGGGGAGGCATCCTGCACTTTCCCTTGACAGAGATGTAAATTGAAGGGTAAGAGGACCTGGGCAAGGAGGGGATTCAAAGAAAGAAAGAAAGAAATCTCCCTCCTGCTGTGCATATAGGAAAATAGGAATCAAGAAAAGTTTAAATGAAAAGGAAATGGGGTATTCTATATAGTTTCAATTAATTACATGCAGAAAAATTTCTCTGTTCTCTATGGAAGTGATACGCCTTCACAAATTAAAAAGAGCAGTTAAAGAGCAGGTCCAGAGAAGGGCAACGAAGCTGGTGAAGGGCCTGGAGCACAGGCCTTATGAGGAGCAGCTGAGGGAGCTGGGGTTGTTTAGTCTAGAGAAGAGGAGGCTGAGAGGAGACCTTATCACTCTCTACAACTACCTGACAGGAGGGTGTAGTGAGGTGGGCGCTGGCCTCTTCTCTAAAGTAACAAGTGATAGGACAAGAGGAAACGGCCTCCAAGTTGCACGAGGGGAGGTTTAGGCTGGATATTAGACAAAATTTCTTTGCTGAAAGAGTGATCAGGCATTGGAACAGGCTGCCCAGGGAAGTGGTGGAGTCACCATCCCTGGAGGTGTTCAAGACACGTGTAGATGTGGTGCTTAGGGACATGGTTTAGTGAGTTAGGTGGTGTGGGTTGACTGTTGGACTTGATGATCCTTGAGGTCTTTTCCAACCTTGATGATTCTGTGATTCTATGATTCTTCTGTTTCACATATTACACCTTTGAATCAATGATGGATAACATAAAAATACTTCCATTCTTTCAAAACAGTAAGATGCTGTTTGCAAGGGATATTGGTGGACACCATTCACCATTATCCCTGAGTGATGGAAAACACCAGTATGTTATCATGTGTTTCCGATTACACACTTCAATATATTTTTTGCCTCCTAAAATAACTTTGACTTCTTAGCTGTGGCTTTGAAAATATGTGGTTTTATTTCAGATTCTTTCATGGTAATGCTTTTCTTTGATGTGATTGCCTTTGTTCTGTGTCTGAGTACCAGCAAGGCCTCTTACCAAGACTGGAAAACAGAAAAGTACCCTTGTTGCAGTATTCCTGAATGATTTCTGCAACTTTACCTATGCAGCTTTTGTAAATGGAACTGCTACATCAGAGAACTAATATAATGTGTATGTATAGATTTTCAGCTGGTATGGAGACCATCTATGTGAGAATTTATTCCAAAGCATGTGGGTTTGGAAAGGATTTTCTGTTTGTTTCCTGTGTGGCATAGGGCATTCAAACAATCTTACCCTTGGTATTGTTATTTAGTATCAAATAGCCCATATGAAATAAAACCAGAATGTATTTTTGGTAACTGAGGAACAGCAGGTTCTGGATGGTTTAAAATAGATGACATACGATACCAAGAATAGCCCGGTGCAACTTAGCTGACCTGAGAAACTATTCAAAGAGCAAACCAAAATGGAGGGCAGTTCTATACTCCATGCTTTCACTAACATTTATTTTGCCATTTTTGCTTTGTTTTGCTTCAAGCTTTTAATTAAGATTTCCTTGGCTCTGCTGACCCATTTCTACATTGTCAAAGGCAACAGAAAAGAGGCTGCCAGGATAGCAGAAGAAATCTATGGAATAGTCCCAGGTAAAGTAAAAATATGGACACTCTAACATTTAAATATCTATTTGCTACATTTTTGTTACTTGAGGATCTGAACTGCTGAGTTGCCAGGAAATGAGGAATCTGTTGCTCAATGCATGGGTGAATGTTTTAACCTGAAGTGCCTTCCATTTCTGGGGTCTTTACAGTGTCAGTATGAGTTGGCATGATTTAGGTGTGCAAAATATGAGACTCCAACTATTACCCAGCTAGAACAAGGACAACATTTGCTCAAGGCACTAGGGTAAATAAAAAGCTTGTTCTTGGAAGCAAAGCATTCTTTAGCAGGGGTTACAGATGGTTTTACTAAATAGCTAGCTTTACTGCCAGAGAATATTTAGGGAAGAGTTTAGCATGTTGATTTTCTGAAAGAAAATACTAGGAGGATATATAACTAATGACTTTATGAATCAAGCCAAGAACCCCTATTTTGTTAAATCAGATTATAAAAATGAATGCAGCTAAAATTATTTTGAAAAATGTGCAGCATGGGAATATATTGTATCTAGTAGGCTATTTATTAGGTCATTTTTTTTGTTGGGTTTTTTCCAAGGGATTTTACTCTTTCGCATCACTGCCATAATAATGAATAGACAGGCGTTTGCATGCCCAGTAATTCCATTAATTAAAGTGACACAGTATTTTAAATTTACTACTAATGAGGACACGTTTTTCTATTTGAAGATTCTTATCAGTGTTGTGACATCACTGATTTTTGTTTGACTCATTTGTTGGGCACTTTCTTCATGATGAATAGTGCTGCCACGAACAGGCATGTGCACATGAGTAGAAGATGGGTGGTGCGAGATGGCCACCCGAAGCAGAGATGTTAAGATCTGGTGAAGAGAAATACTACGACAAAGCATTTCTTAAACAGCATTTATACACAGGCATGTATCTCTATGGGTTAAGAACTTATTTGTTATTCCCCTGAATATAATTCCAATCATTTATTACTATCATTTTTTTTCCCAAGTGCCTTCATGCAAACGTAGTCAGACATGTGGCAAATGGCAGTTTCTCCTTCATGCAGGTTCTTATCAAGGTGCCTTGAAGTTTATCAGACTGCAACATATTTTTATCTGCAAGTTGCCATTTGTGAAAAGCCATTAAGGATAATCTTTCAAAACATAAGATCATGTGATGCTGTTGCTGGGGCACTATATTGGACTACAGGCGGAGCTTCACAACCTTTTCTCTTTGCAGTGAAGTAGCACAGCAGCAGCAGCAGCAGCAGGGCTGCTTAATTAATCTGTAGAAATTTTAAAAGACACAGTATTTTCAGACATGTCACTCACAACTGAGAAGGGAAGATGTGCCCCATATGGGAACTATATTTGCCACATGTTTCAGGGAGGTAGGTTGCTGTGGCTAGCATGGAACTACGCAGCAGCATGTGTTTTCATGGTGAGGCGTGTGTGTGCGTATACACACATTGTAAATGCATGTGACCTGCACTTGCACATGCTATATGCACAAAAGGTTGAAAAAGGCACTGTAACTCTGTTGTCTGAGCTACTTATGAATCTTCCTGCTGTGTAAGGGCCTTGGGTTTTGTTACTTGCAGTGTCTTTTTTTTTTTTTTTTTTACCTGATCTTGCCTGTATCAGTCACCAGCATGATAAGGGATGTGGGTTTTTTGGATGTTTTCAGGAAAATGATTCCTGTTTCCATCATTTTGCCTGGTGCATCCTACTTGGTCCTTAGGAGCCTGGTTGTATACTGTGCCAGGCGGTATTTCCATGACAGCTTCCTGCCCTAGGAGCCCAGGAACAGCTCCTTAAATAAATGGAAACAAAAGTAATAACTATAGTTAAAACTGTAACCCCATGAGTTGAAGTGCATCCTGGTTGTTGGGTAACAAAAGCAGACTCCCTTGGCCAACGCTGAAACCTCTGCTGCGTCCTTGGCCTCAAGTCCTGAGGGATGTGTCCGTGCCTCTCATTGATTTCTCTCTGCCTCGGGTAACACCTGAAATTGAGATAAATCTCCTTTTCCATTCTCTCTGGTGTGTGGCGTAGCTGAAAAAATTAAACAGGACAAGGGTTTCAAATACTGTGCTCATGGGGTTGCTGTACAACAGAGCATGAATGCAAACACTGTCCTGTGGTGCTGTCAATGCAGCTGGCCTTTGGAGAAATACTTACTGCACACAGTGTCACAGTATGGTTACAAATTTTAATATAGGACAAGTCCATTTGCTCTCCATTTGACTTGGAGGGATTTAACCTTGGCTGACTGACTATGCCTGTAGGTGGTAGCTAGGCTAAGGATTTTTTTTTCTTGGCACATGAATAGATTAAGATAAGAAAAAGGGCAAGCTAGCCTACATGAAGGAGTCTGAACAGTTCAACAACTCAGAATGATTAAGGAAGAAAAGTAAAGCCTCAGGCAGAATTTATTTTTCCATGTCTTTTCTGAAACCTTCCAGTGAGGAGGAGGATGAAAACTGTTACCTGGTAGTCTGAGCCGGAGGATATTATTCATGAAATTGTCAGCCCAGGAAATAAAACTGCCAGGGACCTGCCAGAATTAATTTGATCGACAAGTCATCCTATGAATCTCTTAAAGAAGTGCAAGAGAAGCTGGAATATGACTTGTGACAAAAGCTTCCTCCATAGGAACGATGGAGGCTGATACAGTTTTGAATAGGAGAATTACAGGGCTCTGAAGTCCCTGGGTGAGTCCCAGCAGCACTAAACTTGTGGTCTTTTTCTGAAGCATGTTTTTAGCTGTTTTTAAAAGTTCTGCCAGTAAACTCTTGTTTAGGTCTTTAGCGAGTGGCCAGTTTTCTCAGGAGTGCTGAGCCCTCAGCTGCTCTGCTGAAATCTATTTATCAAATGGTTTCACTGCTGACCCCATGTTGATTTCGGTCCTGGTCTGCATTTACATGCAGCTGTTTTTCCCCTGTCCTCCCAGGATCTGCTTTTGCTGCTGACCTGAATTAACTTTTACGCATTTGCTGTTTCAGGCAGCTGGGCAGACCGATCCCCTCTTCATGATGCTGCCTTCCAAGGACGCCTCCTGTCTTTAAAAACCTTGATTGCACAGGTAAAAGCCCACAGGTAAAAGCCCACAGGTAAAGAAAAGGTTGGGAAGCAGTGTAGTTTCTGTTGAATTGCATCTGTGAGTTGGTGAGCTGATAATAGACTGGAGCAGGGCATAAGAAATGGAGTTGTATAAACAATATATTCACATGCACACCTTTGGGCATGTATTAGTTTGCTTAGTTAGGATGCTGGAGACAAGCCCAGGACAAAGACTGTTACAGTTTGTAGCTTGCTGTATGATCCTTGGGCTCTTTTTCAATGATAAACCATGAAAACTGGCCTTGAGAATAGGGACTATACATATATATATACATGTATCATCAGCTATTTCAAAAAATCAGTAGAAAACTGTAAAAGTAAGTCTCGCTTTATAAAACAGCAAGCATGATCTTACTAAAGAGAGTGCTGTCAGCTTGAAACCCTCTACTCTAAATGAAATCAAGAGTTCAGGCAAAAGAAAGAGAGAAGGAAAGAATATCCTGGAAAGGCCAACAAGCTGGATATGAGCATGAGCAGCTGCAAAGGGACAGGTTATGGTTCTTCGTGCTTTGCCAAGCCTCTTTCCTTATCCCTGTCACTTAAACTCAGGGCCCTCATCCGGCACAAATGAGCAACTGCCCCCACACCCAGCCAAGACAGCTGTAGGGACATTAATTCCCCGAGTGTAAGGCCTGTGGCTTTGGCCATCAGGCTTTTTATATTCAAGGTAAATAATTTTTACCAGTGAAGCCACAGCTCAAATGGACAATGTCCTCAAGGAGTGGAGCTGCCAGTGTGAAAGCCTCTGCTCCAGGCAGAGGCATGGCTGCAGCTAAAAGAAGTTGCTGTTTATGGCCACTTTTCTTCCTCCTATTTCCTGATCTTCCTTTTCTTCACCTGCTGATACCAAATGATTTTATGGAAAAGGAAGTGATGGAGGTTAGAGTTAATGAGGAAGAGGGCTCATTCATTCAGGGCTTTGCTGTTTTTCTGACCCCCTCTATCTCCATTTATGCAGACCTTACACCATTTTATTGGTGAGGGGCACCCGGTGTTGTGGTTGTACACAGGATGCCTTGGTTATACACTGATCATGGTTATACACTGGAGAAGCACCGGGTGCTGTGGTTATAAATAATTTAACTAATCCACCCTTTCTTCTTCTCCCAAAGACATTTAATTTTGGGAGTGAAGGATGAGGGTCCTTGCTGATGAAAAGAGATCAGGGCAGCAATGTCTGTAGAGAGTGAATTGGAGCTGATTCACCGTTGCTTGATAGCATGGAACAGCATAATCATTGCTCATTGCCTAAAATTAAATATGGAGCTGTACTTTAGAGCATATGTGGAACACTCATAAATCTCTGCTGTAGGACCAAAGCTTTCAGGAAAGCCAGTGTGGCTTCTGCTCCCCAGGGATGCCTGGACATAAGGGGATGGTGGAACTCTGGAGTTTTAAAAGAGCTCAAGAACTTATCAATGCCTCTTCCAGCACCGAAATAAGAGTTTGATTTTTTTCAGTGAATTGTGAAGACTATAACCATCTGAAACCAAAATTTAACAAGAGCAGTATTTGGCAAACAGCTATAGTAAGATCTACAACTCCATCTCAATTTTGTGATGGAAGAGGTTGCTGTTTTGCCTGAGACATCAATACTTGTTCTTTCACTTGCAGCGACTGAGTTTTGTTTTTTAAATATCTTTATCTGAATAGTGGTTGGGAACAGGTCTCCTCTTCTTATCAGGACTGTCTAGAAGACATTATGATTAAGTATGAAACATCTATACAATTAGAAAATGGAATAATCTCAACGTTTTTTTCAAGGTTTTATCTATTCCCCTGACGTAATGTACACGAAATTTTAGCAACAGCTTTTACATTAATAATGCTTTCACGTAACTGAAAACCGATTGTTTTTCTATCATGGAATTTGCCTTGAAGTGGTTACAGTGGTTGCTTTTAATGCTCATTGCATGGGGACTGGTGACTTTTACAGTGTTGCATTGCTCCCAGAGACTTCTGCCCATTGCACTTGCTCCTGCCTACCAAAAAGTACATTGCTGCCATCTTGTGAGCTGCCGAGTTTACAGCACATCAGGTAGAGACCAACTGTGTTACAAAACACCAGACATCAAGCGGAACATGGAGCTACTTCCAGGCCTGTTCTCTCACATGGCTGTGAAATATTAATTACCAGGAGATTTACCTACATTCTGGGGAAAATGCAGATGACAATTGTTTTCCCCTTTGTGAATATGTCTGGTTTCTGTTTGCACAGGAACAGATGTAAGAGTCATTTAGGCTAATACCTGTAATAAGGCATCTGTAAATAACATTTCTTTCCTTCCAGTGTAAAGCATTTCCTGGGTGGTCAAATAAGAGGAAATTATTCATGGGTGGGATTTGTCTTATCTATCATGAGGATTTACCAGATACTTACCACCTCTGAGTGAGGCACCCCATATACTTAGTGGCAGTATTTTTGGGACACAATTCATCTGGCTGACTAGAAACAGCAGGTTTAGCATGGGATGAATCATGACCTAGGGGAGCCTGTTTCTCCCCACTGACGTAGCCAAGGGCTCCAGCCAAGCTGCTGGTACCTGTGCCAGAGGCCACCACTTGGGGAGGTGAATCTCATGAGCTGTAGCTCCTGATGCTGGACTTAATAGGGAAGTTAACAGCACCCTTATAAGCTAAAGAAATGCAATGTCTTTCCTGCAATTGACTGCCTATTGTAAAGAACTAGAAACAGGAGCCATGGCTCGCCCTTGCTTCTTCTTTAACCCCATCGCCAGCTGCCGTTTTTGGGGATGAGCACCGAAGCACTGAACAGCATTAATCCAACCCATGCACCCTCCCTGGACATGCACCTGGGGTCTGAATGCCCTTTGCACCCATGACAGCCCCGGGGGAACTGCCTAGTTCTGGCAGGGCTTTCCCCTCAAGCCCCCTGCCCTGCGTTGCAGGGTTTCGACGTGAACCTGGTGACAACGGACCGTGTGTCAGCTCTCCACGAGGCCTGCCTGGGTGGCCACGTCGCCTGCGCCAAGGTGCTGCTGGAGAATGGTGCACAGGTGAGTCCTGAGGATGCTGGCAGGGATGTGGGAGCCTGGAACATGGATGGTCCCTGCATCAGTGGGGATGTTGGATGGACTGCCTGCATGGCAAATCCAGGCTGTGGGTGGGCCGGAGCATCCTGGGCAGAAATGGGGAAAAATAAAACAGCGCTCTGTTTCCATGGGTAATGATTTGCCTTCCCCTGGTGGCTACTTGGGTCACTCTGTTGTTCTGTTTTGTTTTCCCCCTGTGTGTGAAACTTAGTCATGATTGATGGAAAAGGAATGAGAGCTCCTAGGTGAAAATAGCCTTGAAGGAAAAGATTTATCCCTTTTTTTCCCCTATAATGATCACTGGGATTGCCTTCATTTTCCTGTGGGAAGGTTTGGGAGTCTCACGTAAGTAAAAATAGATGTGCTTGAAGCAATTGAACATTTTATCTGCTAATAAAATAACATTTTCCCCAGCTGGACCTAAGTTAGGATACATATTAAAAATGGAGATACAGGAATGGATGAAATATGTAAGAATATATTTCATTCAGCTGGGCTTTCAAGTACAGTTTATATAGCAAGAAACTGAGCAACACCATAAGAGGCAATCAAGCTATCCTTGGTAGAAGAAAATTCATTTGTTAACTTCCTAAACTGTATGCCAAATTTCAATCCCTTAAAAAGAGGGAAGAAAAATCCCTTTTTGTTCAGTTTTACTTGATTTTGGTAAATCAAAGACATTGCCTTTTTATAACTCAGAGAAATAATCTCTGTACTACTTGTTGCTTTCCTAAAAAATCAGCCTGTTACTGGTATAATGTATAGCTTCTGTGGTTTTTGGTTTTTGCTTTTCCCCTGCTCTCTGTTTATAAAGTCAACAGGTTGTGGTCTAATTTGTGGGAGAAAATGTGCTCTTCTGCTGCTCTCCTTTATTGCTGTACTCTTCTTTATTTCCCTTTTTTACGAAACCATTTATTCCACAACAGCTGTCTTACTGTTCTTTCCTCTTTTACCAGTTAAAGCAACGGCCTGTAGAGAGGGAAAGCAAGGAAGTAATTTTTATTCCTCACTTATCTCCCTGCTTACCCTTGGTTATCAGCTTGCCTGAATTGCTGTCCCTGTTGTGAAATTATGCTGATAGACTCCCAGTGTCTCCAGCAACTCCAGCCACATCTGCCTGATGAGACTGGGGGGAGGTGGAGGGCAGTGCTGGGCTGCAGCATGTAATCTGAAATATAGATACCCCCAAAGCATATCTATTTCTTTCCTTTTGCTGTTTTAGAAGGTGTGCAGGATAAGGGATAGTTTAGCTCAGCAATCAGGAGGAGGAGAGGAAGATCAAGGAATAGGCTGGGATCTGTAGTGATGATGCTGTTGTAACAGTCTTAGTTAGAGCCTTGGAATTTCAGGAAGATCAAGCTGGATTTTTTGGCTCCAGAATATGAGCAGATGGATGTCCCTCGTGCTGTTGTACCTGGTAGCTCCCAATACCATGCCGGCTTGCCAGCCTCCTGGCACTGTCATCATTATTTTCCAGCCAGGCCTGTTCCTGCTGGTTTTCCATGAAAGTGAGCAAGCAGAGGAGGTACCAAGGAGCACGGGCTGCCTCCTCCTCCTGCCTTATCTGCAAGTGCAGATTGATGTGGGAGAACATGGCCTCGCACAGGCTGCTGCGCGGTTGGCAGCTGCTGAAGACTGCAAGACTGAAAACACTGGAAATGGCGAGAACTGGCTTGTAATTGTGGGCAAAGAACCTTGAGGGAAAAGAAATTAACTCATACAGCATTGTAAACAAGTCAGTAGTTCAAATGAACAAGCACAAATGATATCTAGGAAGGTATCAACTGCAGACGGTCCGCTGCTGAATTACCCAGAATAAACCAATAGGTTCTTAGACATCACTGCCTTTCTCTGCTTTAAAGGCAAAATATCTTGCTAGTTAGATTGAGTGAGCTAAGGTATTTCTACCCTAGTGATCCGACCCCTTTGCGATGCAGCTCCTGTGCTTGCACTGATAGCAAAGTCCTCTGACTTTGACTCTGGTGGCCCAGGACTTCTCCAGCCCTTCCACTCCCATCTCTTTCCTCTTTTCCCTGATTAGGAAACTGCACAAATTGCCACATGCTTGCCTAATCCATTACTTTTCTCCAGTGTGCCACAGAATTAAAGACATGCAGATTTGCCGCACAAATTGCCTCTGAAGACTGGCTACGTAGTGAAATGTAGGAGCTATAGCACTGGGCGCAACACAAGCCAGGGACTGCACTGGCCCAGAGAAGAATGACGGATGCTGGTTCTTGCCAGGTCTTTACACTGGTAGTGGAGGAAGGAAATTCTTCCTCTCTTACACCCCCTTCCCCCTGCCCCCCATGCATGTGAACAAACTCTTTCAAGCTTCTTTTCTGTTCAGGATTAAGACTGTTTCCATGAAAATTTATTTTGCTGGAAATGTGTTTCCAGATGAAAGTGTTAAACATGAAGTAAATGCTTTCATATAAAAAGCAAAGCCATTTTCATCTGAGCATATTCTGGCTTTGGGTTGGTGCAAACTAGATGGTCATGAAGATACTCAAGTTCTCCACGTAAAAGAAAATTAAAATCTGCATTTTCTGAGCAACTCTAGGAGGATCATTCATAGCAGTCAGTGTTGCTGTCTCATGGCACTAGCTATCCGGGAAAGAGGGCAGACCTCAAAGGAGAATGTTATATATGTTGTGCCACAACATATAACTCTGAAAGTTGTTAATCAATTCTGAAATTAAACAAGACAGGTGTCTTTTTCTGGTGCATTTCTGGTGTGCACATGAGGCACGCTGCAAGGGAGTTCCTCTTAAATCGGATTATCCTGAGTGTATCTTGCTGTTCCAGGTCAATGCAGTCACCATCGATGGGATCACTCCTCTGTTTAACGCCTGCTGCAGTGGCAGCGTGGCCTGTGTCAACATGCTGCTCGAATTTGGAGCCAAGCCGCAGCTCAGGAACCACCTTCCTTCGCCCATTCATGAAGCAGTCAAGAGAGGTAATGTTCAGGCTATGAGTGAAGCTAACAATAACTAAGTGAGGAATGCATCTTTTATAGATGTTAAAATATTTTTCCAAAAAAAGCCACCCTTGTCTGTACTGGTATGGGTAAATAGGCTTGGCTTATTCCCAGCTCTTTTGCCTCATTGACTGTGTCTGGGTGTATATGGCTCTGCAGCACTTCAGTGATGGCTCCTCTCTCCACAGGTCACAGGGAGTGCATGGAGATCCTTCTTGCCCATGGGGTTGACATTGACCAAGAAGACCTACAGCATGGGACCCTGCTTTACGTGGCTTGCACGTACCAGAGGACAGACTGTGTCAAGAAGCTTTTGGAGCTAGGTATGCCCAGAAAAGGAACCAGGGGAAAGCTGTGGTGGTGTAAGCCAGCACTGCTGTTTTCTCTGGGCTGCCTCTCCACAGCAAACATCGTGGGTTATTTCCACAAGAGTTATTTGGGCAGCCTGAGTCTATGAGACTTGTTTCAGACTCTTGAAAATTTCACCTGCATTCGTGAAGAATTTATGACTTCCTCAGTAAGAAAAGCCCGAATTACAGAGACCTCCCTGAGACTGTCTCAAGTGTGAAAATAAAATAGTTTTCTAGAATGGTATGAGGAAGCACAGTGCTGGCTAATATTAGTGACCAAAATCAACTCTTGATTATGATAAACTGCCATGCTAGGCATTAACTTCACCCACTTCTCAGTGGATGATGACAACAGCAGTAAACCTGCTTGAAAGAATAATCACTGCAGGTCCAGGAATAGCCTATGAGCTAGCATAAATTTTTGCTGTCAGTGTACATTAGCTAATTTACACCTGCTAGAAGTGTGGCTCTGCTGTGCCCGGAGAGCCCAGGGCAAGCACTTTACTTGCTGTGGTCCCAGAGTTATTACAATGAAATACCTAAAGGGTCTTTTTCCCCCTGTAATTAAATTAACATAATCTATGTTAGATTTCATGTTATAATAAAATTTACAGACCATATGGGAGGCTTTGAACATCTATTGGGTTGAAGGTGAAGCTGCTCAGTTCTGTCCATCGCAGACAGGGTTCAGTGCCTCAGAGGACATTTTATACAGCAGGTGTTTGACCTGCTGAGTTTTGCACTGCTGCTTTTGAGAGAAATGAGGGAGGCCTGTGTGCCATCCATCCTCATTTCTTGAGGCTAATGGTGGAAACCAGCCTGTGTGATGTGGGTTCAGACAGTTCCTGCTGCCTTCCAGATCTAACCATGCACTCTTGTTCACTCAAGGAGCCAACGTTAACATGGGGAAGAGACTAGACACCCCCCTCCATGCAGCAGCAAGGAAATCCAGCGTGGAGGTAGTCGTCTTGCTGATAGACTATGGTGCTAACCCGAAATGCAGAAATGCTGAATTCAAATGTGCCCTGGATCTTGCCGTACCCAACAGCAAAGTGGAGCAGGCGCTTCTGCTTCGGGAAGGTAATGGTTTCCTTTCTTCTTCTCTGTTTTTTGAGTAGAACAGTATTTATTTACTTTATACATTTGCTTAACTGCTTTTATCAGTAATGCTCTATATAAGTTCTCTACTTCTCTAGTAGCTTCATTACTGATTCCAAGCCTGCAGCACATGACACAGAAATGAGTAAGGGATCTCTGTTTCATTGCTAGATCTGCCACCAAGTATCAGAGTTTTAGTGGGTAAATTGGTCCAATGTTCTGTGCTTTCTTTTCTTGTCTACTGAAGGAAAATTATACTTATTTACCTATTGGGACTCTAAGGATTAAAAACTGCCAAGAGTGTTTATTCATTGATAATATTTTAGCACCACCATCTTGTGTTCAACCTAGCACCATGGCTCAATGTCCTGCTTCCCACGGAAAAAGCGACTCTAGTGTGTGTGCCCTTGGTCACCAGGAGAAAGCAGAGTTATTTGCCATGTGGCTATTCAGCTTCACGGCACGCAGCTCTTCCATGCAGTTCATGGGGCACCAGCAGTGCCCTTTGCAGCTTACTTTCAACCTTCCTACACTATTTCTAATTATCTTTCCAGTCTACTGGAAGAAACTTCTGAGCAGTAATTAATCTCGACCCTCTTGTGCCATTTTCACCTGCACCACATACAGGCAGAACTTGATGCATCCAATAGCAATATCCAATATCCCTGGGATAGGGACATGAAACTTTACGTGTCCCCGCCCCCAACCTCTGTGTTTCCCAGCTCACTGGTACCCTGTTAGTCAGTCTATGCCCCCCAGAGCCTTGCTGGCTGGAGAGTAAATGGTGCTCCCTGATGCAGGCA
Organism: Pterocles gutturalis; assembly: GCF_000699245.1. Lineage (NCBI taxonomy): Eukaryota > Metazoa > Chordata > Aves > Pterocliformes > Pteroclidae > Pterocles > Pterocles gutturalis. The sequence continues at coordinate 24,370 of NW_010098768.1, forward strand.
GCCTGCTGCCCTCCTGAGCACAGCTCACGCCCCACCAAGGAGCAAAGCCTGATGTGCAAGGAGAGCTGCAAAATAGCTCTTGGATGATAACTTGTTATTGTCAATGATGTGCAGAGGCTTTGTGCTGGCTCTCCCCACACAGGTGAGTTTTAGAGAGGAAATGAAACATTGGCTTAATATCCTTTTGTCCCACTTCCTTTCTCCAGGGCTTTCCATGCAGAGCTTTAATTTTTCACGTCTAAAACCTTCTGGAAGGACTTTTGCTTGAATGCTTCTCACCTCTTGTGACATCTGTCCCCATATCTGAGATGTTCAGGGCTCAGCAATGGCAGACTACATGAGCAGTTGCCCTGAGTGACTGAGAGTTTGCATAGATAAAGAAATATTCCGATATTAATAATTTTATTTTTGTGAGCCTTCTTTTTGATTTTCACTTTCATCTTGTCACCCTCTCCTCCCTTACAGTCAGAGGGACTACAGGGGCACTTGAGCTCCTGCTGGCTCTTCATTTTTCAGAAATGAAGTTTCTCCACTTTCTTCACCTTTCCCTTTAGTCCTGTTTTCAGACACTTTGCTGTATCTAACATCTGGAACTACCCTTTTCACCTTCTACTTCTGTTTTCTGAAGTCCTTCTGTATGAAATAATTACCCCAGGGATTCATCTTGAAGAGTTTTCTTTATACTCCCTGACTTTTCTGCTGTGGTTACTTAGATGGCTCCCTTTAATTACTCCTCTTCCTACCTATTAAGTGATGTGAAATATAAAATGTTTCTGTTTTCCTAACTGCTTTGGGAGATGGTAGCTTCTTTTTTCACTTCCAGTGACAGTAGTACAAGTGCTCTTTTCTACATATCCCATATTTTTCTATTAATTTCTTCTTAGAGGGGACATTATCAGCCTGTTTAGGCTCCTAAATTTTCCTGTAATAAAAGCACAGATTATGAAGCTTAACTGGGAGACATAAGGACAGGCTTTTAAATACACACCTCTACTCCTTGTTTGCCAAACAGAGCAGTGATTGCTGCTGTTTGGCCAAAAAGTGGAGTGGCAGGGCTGATCCAGGGCTTGAAAACGGAGCACCTGCCTCGTCCCCCTGTGGGGAAGCAGCACAGTGGTGTGGTGCCCTGCAAGCCACTGCCCAAGCTGGCCTCCCCCTCATTCCAACGAGTCCTCTGGCAGCTTTCCCACCAGTGGACTCTCCAATGTTTAACAAGAGTTTTTCACATGCAGCAACCTTTCCCTCAAGGCAAAGAAAGGGCAAAAAGGCTTCTTTTTATTTATTTATTTATTTATTTA
>NW_010098769.1:0-1935 GCF_000699245.1 Pterocles gutturalis
CAGCACCCGGAGCACACGCAGCACCCAGACCACACGCAGCACCAGGAGCACACACACTTCCATGCTGGGCAGCAATCAGGTCCGTGAGCACAGGCAGGTGTTGGGACCTGGCTCCTGTACAAGCTCTCCTGCCTCCCAGCAAAGCGGCTGCAGACGCGATGGACTTGCAAAGGGACCAGGGATGGGCTGAGCCCCACTGTGAGCACCGTGCCAGGTGGGGGAAATGCAGCTTGTGCTGGGGAACCGGAGAGAATGTGCGTTATCCTTCTTTGGACAGGGAAATAAGTGTGCTGGTTTTGCAGGCTGCTGAGAGTGCAAATCTCCTGCTCAAGCCACTAAAAATGTTCGGTGGCTCTGCAAAACTGCGCCCTTAAAAAGGGGATTGGGGGGAAATCCTCCTGCTGTGGGAGCTTGTCACCTTGGCCTGACTTCACTGCCAGAAGGGACACCTCGACCCAGCCGTGGCCAAAGGGTTCACTTAGGGGTTGCTGAAGGCAGCCGGGGGCACCGGCTCCCACCACCTCCTCTCTGCCGTCACTCGAAGCCCCGGCAGTCGGTGAGGGGAAAGGTCCCTCTCCTTCCTGCTCAGATTAAAACCTTTCGCCTGATGGCATTTCTGCTGGGGACAGCTAAGAACAGCAGGTACTTGGCCAAAGAAACTTCCATTGTAGTTACCAAGTATTTATTAAAAGTAACCGGGATTAGTCATGGGCTCAGGCTGTGTTTGCGGAGCGGGTGCATATGTCCAGAGCTTTGTAGGTAAATACAAGGGTGAGATGACTTCCCGCAGGGGTTCACGCTCTGCAGCAGATCAAAACCGCAGACACAAGGAACAGCGGGGTCAGGGCAGCGCGAGCCGGAGGAACCAGCCTTTGTAGGGGGAACAGAGCCGGCTCTGCGCCGAGGAGGTCACGCACGCCGCTCGCACCCTGCCGCCTGCTCCCCAAACCCGGGATTGTGCCCCTCCGTCTGCACAGGATCGTGCCCGAGTGACCCCGGTGAGGGGAGGCTGCGTTTTGGGGTGCCAGTGGGGACCCAGCCGTGGTAAGACCATTGGACCCCATGGCCAGGTAGTGTGGGGTCCCACCCCGGCAGGTCCCTGGGAGAGGGTGGCTCCAGCCTGGGACCTGCGGATGGAGGGGGGCTCCTCCTGCCCTTCATGCCCAAGCAGGGGACAAGGTGGGGTGGTGGCCCCAGGGCACCCAGGGCCTTGCTGCCTCCGGCCATTGGGTCCCTGCAAAACCTCCAACCAGCACATATTGGGGATGGGGGTGGGAATAAACCCCTCATGTGCCCCACAAACCATCCCACACCCAGGGAAGAGGGACTGTGGCACACCCCAGGGCAGGGCGCAGCTCCAGCAGCATCCATCCCAGTGGCACAAGTCTTGGGGACGGTGCTGTCCCCAGTCCCTGTGGTCTGTCTGGCTCTGGTCCTGGGATATTTGGGGTTGGGGGTGTCTGGGCTGCCCCCCAATCACACCCCAGGGACGGTAGCCCTCCAACCATGCCCCAGGGATGGTAGCCCACCAAGCAAGGACTGGCTCCCTGGCATCCCCGAGCCCTTGGAGCATCAGTCCAGTGCCAAAGGGGCACTGGGTGGGCTCCTCCAGCTACCCAGTTCCCACAGGGTCAAACACTGGCTCCTTCTGGATCCGCCTCATGGACCGTGAGCCACCCGGCTGGCTCCTTCTAGGAGTTAATCGAGGTTTCCATTAGTCAAAATTAATGGCCACCAAGAGTCTGGAGTCATCACATGGCTGCCACTGCTGCATCTTTAGGAGGGGGAAAAAAAAAAAAAAAAAAACCTCACTGGCTGTCACCGGAGCTGGCAGTGCTGGAGTGCTGCATTTGGGCTGGCAGGGGACCAGCGTGTCCGGCAGCGCTGGGGGGGTGCCACAGCCCCCGGCAGGCAGGGAGAGGCCCTGGCCCCAGG
>NW_010098769.1:1992-2982 GCF_000699245.1 Pterocles gutturalis
AAGGGAGTTTAACTCTCTGTTTATGGGATTTTTTTTTTTTTTCCCCTTGGCATGTTTCAGCCAAAAACTCTTTGGCTTTTTGAGTGTGTGCCAGAGCAGCTGTGATTTTTTTATTACTCTCTCTATATATTTTTATTTTTTTTTAATCTTTTTGCTGAGTCTGTGTGAAAATGCCCCAGAAAGCAGGAAAACTTGTTAAGACGCTCCCAGCTCTGGCTTGCTTGGAACAGCACCTCCAAAAGCAGAGACCCTCCCCAAAGCAAACAGCCCCAGGGCCCTTCTCTGCTTTTCCCCCCCACGCTGGGGACAAGAAGGTGACACTCGTGTTCCACTCTGTTCACGGGGGACAGCCATGACCCGGGTGGCCCCACTGTCCCCCCAGTCCCGATGCTGAGCAAGAGGCAGAGTTTGGAATGATGTGAGTTTTGGGTCCCCGTCTTCGTTTGAGGGGTTGGACAATGACGATGACAACTATTTTGCCCAGGGACAGGCACTGGGGGCAATGGTGACAGGTGGGGTAAAGTCCAGAGGACTTAAGGAAGGGACTGGGTGCCACCTCAGCACCCCAAACACCGTGGCCCCTGGCAGGGAGCAGGCTCTGGGTGTGCCCCAGCCCAGCCTGTCCCGTCTCCTGGCGTAAGGTTCTCTGTGATTAACGCTCATATTAAAGCCAATCTGAATTAATCAGAGACCAAGACTGGGGGACACAACCCCATGGGCTTCGCCGATGTCCCGCGTGGGGCTCTGGCTCAGGGAAGCAGAGCTGTTACCCTCAGCATCCTCATCCTGTTCTTTCCTCCTGTTCTTTTGTGAAAGCCCGAAGTGATGCTAAAGGGGCAGGAAGCTATTGGGAGGAGGTGGTGATGGGGGGACAATCGGAGCAAAAAACCCAGGTCCTGGGCTTGAGTCACAACCTGCCTTTTCCTTTTTCCTGGGCAAATCGTTTGTCTGTGCCTTGGTTTCCCCCAAAGTAAATAATGGTGTGAAGGG
>NW_010098770.1:0-20262 GCF_000699245.1 Pterocles gutturalis
CAATCCAGGAAAAGATAAGAGCCCAAGAGACCCAAGATCCAACTGAGAGAGCAAGACTATGCCAAAAGAGAGCGAATTTCTGGACAGAGTCTCATCTATATACCAGGCATGACGTGCATGATACGGAACACACTGTTGGCCAATTTGGGTCTCAATCCTAACCTTGAGGTCGAATCCTGGGCTAGTAACTGGGGCTGTGCTCCCTCCCAGCTTCCCCTGCCCCTGCAGACACGGGCACAGCAGAGAAGCTGAACAGTCCTTGACTGTCCCAGCAGCAACTCTAAATGTCAGTACCTTATCAGCACCTTCTCAGCACAAATCCAAAATATAGCCTCACATGGGCTGCTATGAAGAAAGTTAGCTCCATCCCAGCCAAAATCAGGACACTACTAAAACAGTAATTACAGCGATTTCCTCTGTTTCTACTTACAGCAGATATTTTTTTGTTGTTGTTCATAGAGGTCTGTAATAGACTGTGTTAATCCAGAATAGGATTAACATAATTCAATGTTTTGATCAAGGTGCTTCTGCAGGATCAGAACAAAGACACATGCATAAAGACACATGCATTTGTATGTAAAACACTTCTAAAGAAGCCAGATTTCAAAAACATGTTGGATTAAGTCCTTTCATGTTTTGAATTTTGGTCACTGAGTTGAAGAGCACACTCCCAAACTCCTTTTCTTCAATCAGTAATTTTTAAAATATTTGTTTAATGCTTTTATAATTTACATACCGTATTCTGTAGAAATGTTTCTAAATAATATTTGTGGGAAGGATATTCACATTAATTTAAGAAAAATATTGTTGTTTTACAATCTACAAAAGCATCTTTCATAAGTATATATTAAATTATTTAAAATTGGTTCTCATAAATTCCTGATTTTTTGTGTTAATAACACTAAACACTAGCTACATGACATGTCTGTTTTAGATGGCATTTGAAAAAAACATCATAGATATAATGTCTATAAGTTATCTTAAAAGAAAAGCATGCTTTCAAAATTTAATCCAGCAGCCTCCGAAAATTTGCTACCACAAAGAAAATCTGGACACTTCATTTTCCCTCAAGACAAGAGTGCTTTTGGCACCATGACTATGGTTCCATGGCAACCTCAGGCATCCTAACTGCTTGCTGCCACAGTCCCAACTCCCTCCCTCTGCGCTGGATCTGGCTCTCCATCCCATCTCTGAGTCATCTCAACAAGCTAAGCCAGCAGAAACGTATTCACTTTTTCCGACTGGGTTAGTTTTTTCTGTCTTTTTTCACTGAAACAACAATGTCAAACACTCAAGGGGGCAGGAACGTACAGCTGGGACAAAGAGGAAGGCCAAGACCACAGCGTCCTGCAGTCAGGACCACTCTGCCACAGAACCTGCAGCCTGTGTGTTAGATTCCTCCCATCTGAGATAACTTCTTGGGCCCCTCCTTTGTCCTACAATGCAGGGGAGTATCATCAAGTTGGCTGAAGTTCACGAGCTTATGAGGAAAGATATAGCTCTATCTACTACTCATGGACAGTTCTCATAATACTCCAACATGAAACCACATCCATCCCTTGTAGAGACACTAAAACAGTGTTGTGATGAGCTACAGTACACAATCCACCACCCACTAGATCTCAGAACATGTCTGAGGAAAGATGATTAATATTACAAAACATGTTGGTGGCAATTTACAGACTTAATTATTAAATTTGGAATGGCACTAAGAAATGTAAAGGCTTTTCTAAGTGTTTATCAATTTCATTCAGATGCTTATCGTAAAACTTCCAGTCGGTCCTCTTCAGTTTAGAGGCCAAAACCATCTGTACAAAGTGCACACATTTAGGGAAAAGGTATACTTATCTGGATGAAAAAGATTAACTATTACTGACAGAATTTGTCAGAGTAGCTATAAATGCATAGTTAATGGCTTCAGCTGTGGGGATTTTTTTTTTCTTTAACAGAGTCAAGGCTACAGATAGACGTCTCTTGTGGTGTTGTCCAGTATTCATCTCCTTTCTTTACATTTAATGACAATCTTCTCCACAGGGATCACTATAGCACAAGAATAGGTGTGGCACAGAACTCTGTGCTTCTTTAATTTGGTTTGAGGTGTAGCTGACATCTGATTTAGAATCTTCACAGAACTTCTAAAAGATAAGTCACTGAGGGGCTCTAAAGGGGGACACCAGGTTGTCAGCCACATACATATAGTGATTTTTACCACAAGCCTTTCTTTGTTCTGTGGGACAGTTAGAGTTACAAGCCCTTTGCTGGACTGCTTACAGAGGATTTGCAAGGTGTGAATGGCCTTGGGAACCCCTGTTCCAAAGATACGTTCAAAACTACTGTTGTTCTCCCGGCTTATCTGCTTAGTCTACACTAAAATAACTCCATTGCCTACACAGGAAACATTTCAGATACACACAGGAAAAAGAAATGTGCAATCACAGCATTTAATGATAGTAAGAAATATTACTCCTTGATTAAAGTCAGCATAGATTCCTAAATATTTAAAAAACCCAAACAACAACACAACAACAAAAACCACCAAACCCCAAAACCAACCAAACACCACCACCCCAAAAACCCCATCCAAAACCAACAGAAAAGGCTGAACAGGATTAGCTGTGTTGGCAACCAACCATTTGCTGAATATCCAATTAAAATGCTAATTTTATCCTTCTCCTGTGTCAGTTTTAGACACAATCAGTAAACCTTTGCCCCCAAATTTTAAATATAATGCAATGCCACCGCTCATCCACTATGTTCTGATGAGATCACTGGAAGGCTTTTTTTACCCTGTCAAAAAAAAGATTAAAAAGAAGGCCTGATGTGCAATTTCTGCCTCTTATCAAATGTCTGATCAGCTAGAGAACACAAGGGAAATAGGATGTTTTTAAATTTCTTCCAAATCAGTAACAGTAGTAGCTAAAATAATGTTTCACAAATATTTACAAAAATACAAATAATGCATAACATATTCAATAAAGTGGTTAGCTTTCCATTCTTGATACTCACAAGAGCTGGGATGTTCATCATAGCATAAGTATTTATTTTTACCTATTTGACCTTCATGGTACTTCAGTAACATAATCAGACTGGACTAAAACCACCACTCAGTGGTTTTCTTGCTATTATCTTAGTTTACTTTCTTTACCATTTTTGGAAAAAATTCTGTGAATTCCAGAAAAATAGCTCTTTCAGAGCAAACTTGGTCAGCAGAGCCCCATGAAACCTGGAGGACAAAGAGGCCATGTGACATTTCTCTGCTGAAGGGTAAGTACAGGTTGTTCTGGAACTTGGGGAGCCAACAGTGTGCTGTCCAGGTAGCAAACAAGAGCTGTACGAACATGAACATGTTGCCTGCCATGCAACGGGGCAGGGGGGAAAACAGATGAATTACAGGATCTTCCACAAAATTCTACACATTACATTTGGTAACTCAATCCTTGAGCATTGCAAAAGGCAATAAAACTAAATAAAAAGAATGTGTTTGATTTTTAATAGAACGGAGAAGGCTACGAAAGAGTGCTAGTGATTCTCTGACATTACCTGGCTACAAAGTCAGAACCAGATGGGCCATCCACATAGTTTCTTCTGTTAGCATTCAAGCTGTGCGCAGAAGCTGCATCTTTTGCGGGTTCAGCTGCCAAAAAGAACAAAGCTCCAGTTATTACAGTTTAGTATTCAGTTAAAATCCATAATAGAAAAGCTGTCTGAAATAACCTGAAGTAATGATTTCCAAAGATTTAAAGAATTTTGATTGGTTCCATTATTTAGATTAAAACCCACTCACTTCCTTTCAGCTCTACCTTCTCCAAAGTTCCCATACTGGCACTAATTAAGGGAATAGAGAATGACAAAAATGACTAGAAAAGGCAAGGGAAGAAATAATAAAGAAAAAAAAAAAGAAAAACACTAAATTATAAGCAAGTAATCTTTTTACTAAAAATAAGTTCTCTTATTCTGGAAATTTTTTTCTGATAAAAGTTTTTTTCCCCAAGCCCTTAGACTGACTTTTCATCTAGAAAATAGAATTTTGGTCACATCCTAAATTAGTTAGCATTATTTAAAAGATTTAAATCAGAGAATAATAAAAAAAAAATATATAAAAAACCACACAATGAAAATCTCTTCCTAGCTCTTGGAGACATAATCACAGTACTACCGTATGCATGTTTAAGTTACCATGACTCTATACTCATTAACAGATCTCAAGATCCACCTGAGAGGTGGATTTTTAAATTTGAGGATTTACTGTTAGAAGACTGTGCCTTTGCACCAAGGTACAAAATGCAAATTTAAAATTAACTATCTGTCCACTTTTCCCAGATTTATGTTCCTTTTCTTGGTGTCTTCTCCTCAGCAACACAAGCTTTTCAGGCTAAGTTCTGTTCTTGGCTCCTTATTATGTTTGTAATCCCTGCATGGGCATAAATGGATTCTAGGCTTGTTTAGGTCAGGAAAATTTGCAAGTGATTATACCACACCAATTTAAATGAGCTTTTGGTAATAGACAATAAAATGTAATTAGGATTTATGAGATGAGTTGAAGATTAACGCAAGGAAAGAGTATTCTGCTTCTTCGTTACGGGCGTTGTACACTGCCAAATCCTATTAACTAAAACATTCACTGTATTTGTGAACACAACGGCAATCTGTACACATACATATTACAAACATGCCCATTAAAACCAATCCTTACTGTAATTACCTTGGGGATGCACAACACCACGAGGCTGGACAAACGACGGCTTCACCACCTCAAACCACCAGAACAATTCTGCCATGAACACCATGTAGTTGCTCTAGCAAAGAGAGAAATCTGTGTTAAAACACAAGCCTTCCAATAAATAGATTAAGCAGCATTCGAGATACGTCTCTGCATTTCATTCAGTTAACAGTCTCTTCTCTACTGATTTCCTAGAAAAAGAGATCAGGAAGATTGATCCGTAGCACCAACAATCTAACACGCGTAACTTGACCAGGTTGTAACCATTGGGGTTGAAATGTTTCATAAGTGTATGCTCAGGCCTGATGTCTTGCAGGCAAGGCAGAGGGGTACAGGATGGGTGGAAAGGGACGCCTGTCAAGCAGATTAGCCATTTCCACAAAAAAAGAGGAGTGAAAACCTATTGCTTTGCAAGGCTAAGCAATAAAAATTTCAGGGCTTTAACATGAAAAACGTTGGTAGCCCTTAGTTTTGTTTGAAGAAGTTGTTGAAGTTAGTTTTAGTTGAAGTCTTTATTGCAAAACAGAAGCCAGCAGCAGTATTTGTTCAATGCAGGTTAGATCAAGGTTTTAGCTCCAAAGATTTATGCACACTTAATAAGTTGCTGATATATCTCCCCGCTGTATTTTCCCATTACAGAGCTATGAAACACGGAAGTGTGGGAGCCATCTGATTTAACACAAGGGGAAAAACGGGTGAAAAGGAGGAAACAATCTGGGACATGAACCACAACAACAACAAAAAAATCAATAGAGAGGAAAACCAGGCAAAAGCACTAGCAGAAGTTTCTGCTGCAACGCCACTTAAATGGGAGAATATAACAAACTCATTGGTGTAATTTTTACAAACTAACAACAACATCAAGAGCACTTGCAACTTATGAACTCATGTTGAAACCCAGCAATATATTCTCATGTCACCTTTTTGAAAAATAAAGCTTTCTGAATATTTGGTCCTATAAAAACTTATGTACTTAAGAAAATTAGCATACTTACACTCAATTATCAGAGGCTATCTCTCTTTTTGTTTTTCTTTGAAAATGAAATTAAGTTAAAATAGTCTTTCAGTGAAACTGGGAAGTTATTTCAGTATTTGCTTCAGAGAAGAGCTTCAAAGAAAAGCAAGTCTCTTACGAGTTTTGTGGTAACACAAAGAAATCAGAGCTGATTTAGGAAAAAGCAAACAATTACTTATTTTTGTGGGGGTTTTTTTCTCTTTTTTCCTTTTAAACAAATAAAGGGGAAAATCTACTTATAAATAAGGGATGTTACTTGAGTACACTCTTAAATCTGTTCCCAATAAAACCCACGGCTTGCCCTGGTCTTCTCTACTTGCTTTGGCCTCTGCCATTGCCAAACTGCTGTTGGAAACTGGGTACGGTGCCAGGCGGACCTTTGGGCTAAGCAAAGACAGCTGTTATTTTGGTTTTTAGATTGGAGTCGGCTCCTACATTTTCTATAGGACTGAAAACTATCTTCAGTATAGACTTTGCTATTATAGATATGAACAGAGCAAACTTTATATCCATGAAGCATTCTCATTAGCAGAGTGTGAGACATTTTTCTAGTTTCCAGCCCTTTGTTAGCAAGAAGGCCTGCCTTTGTCTCCAAGAAAACCTTGCTGCAGATTCAGAATTGCATTTGAGCTCCTGAAGAAACTCAGTCTTTAAAAATTAGTTTAAACTTACAAAGAATTTCCTAATTCAATTTCACTGAAATCTGTAGGAAAGAGACCTACATATCAATATATATTTTTTTTTTCTGAAGGATTTTAGAAGAATGAGGGGTATTAAATAAGATCTAACAAATTACAGAGTTATTAGTATAGCAAATGATTTATCTGACAATTCTTTAACCAAAATAAGACAAATTCTGAGAAAGTAAAAACAGTGGTACACTGTCTCTATTTTAACTTTGTCCAATGAAAAAATTTTCTGCTTGATTCAGGTATATATGGCTCCAAAGTCTGTAAGTGTTCTGTCGTCAGTTCATCAGCTAGAGGAGAAAAATCTAAGCAGAAAGATGAAGCTCTTCTGATCCAGTAGGAAAGAAAACTGCTCTGCATTCTGTGATGGACCTATTAACATTCCACTGCGTAACTACATAAACAGGCAAGATCACTCACATTCAATGAACTGTATATGTGAGCACACCTAGTGTATGGTCACGAAGGATGCACTCAAATTAAAAACTCTATCTAGACTACGTAAGACTTCCATTTAAGATTTCTTTTGACAGCTTCGTTATGCCTTCAGTCCCTCAAATGTCAAATTCCATTGTTGCCTTAAAATGCATACCTCAAATCTTGAAGCGTGAGCAAATGTTTGACAAAAATTCTAAACAAAATGCCATTTTATTTCAGAAACAAACCACAGGCATTAGGGGGAAGAACATCTTTTTAAAATAAACAAAATTTTACACCAAAACTGTATCAGGAAATTTGAAAATACATTTTTTTGATTCAGATTTATTTTTCCTGGATATTTCTAAAATGGATAAGCCTTTACTCCAGCAAAGGGATACTCTTAGACTGGAAGCTACTTATACACTTCAGTATATGGTGAAGGGATCAGCCAGATGTTGCCATAGTTACTACACACAAGCTGGAACTAGACTAGGAAAAACCCTGTCTCTGCTTATTCAGCACAGCATAACTCAATGAGGAAAAGTTCCTAGCAAAATCTTTTCCATTCAGGGAAAATGTTAAGCATAGCATTTTGGTATCACACACTGATTTCATTAGGAAGCATTATACATAAAGAAAAAAAGATCAGATGTACTTCTCAGATAAAATACAACTTTTAATACTACAATTTTGAAATAATACTACAATTTTTATCTTAATATTTCCCCCTTCCCTTACCTCCTCTCAAACTTCTACATTTTTAGCTTGAATTTTTTTTACTACAAAAAAAAATTATAAAATGTTCTAATCATAGCATTGTTCCCATCTGAAATAATACTGTATTGAAATACTCCCATTTCTTATGTTTATGCTGAAATGCTGCATGTAATAGTTAATAGACTATTTTATGAAGCACTCAGATATTTCTTTTGATAATACCTTCTATGCACTCCAGAGCTACTGCAAGACAGCTTGTTTTCCCAAAATCACCAGAGCAGTATTTACTGAAGTAGAAATGAAACCGCTGGCTGCACAGCCCACTTAGAACCGAGGCTCCTTGAGACGTTTGATGGTGAAACAGCATGATGGAAAACACATTTTCTCACAGGCTTAGTCAGAAAGGGTTGTCAGTAATAACAATCAAAGGGGAAGACAGATGATCAGTAACTTATTTTTTTGGAAAAACTGTGGATCTGTAGTAATCCTGCTACCCAGGGCTAAAAAGAATACTAATATTATTCCACAGATATCACCTTGATGATGCTGACAAAAGCTCCACCACCTGGTCACACGATTATCACATGCACTTATACACAAAAATATTCAGAAGCACAGCAGTTTTTTAATAGTACTAAAAAAATCCCTAAGCTCTGCGCAGTTCAGCCTGGCTGAAAAGCACTGAACAGCAGATGGCAGACCTGCAGCTTCACACACGCTATTTGCTAAACATTCTGGTTTCAGTTTTTCAATTTGATATTTGCAGACCGTTCAACAGTTGCATGTAGTCAGCTGCACTGCTGTTTATAGTTTATCTATTGCATATTCTGGTACTGTACAATAAAAACCCTTCTGTTTAACAGATTTTGGAAGCAAGAAATATTCCCATATTTGGAATATAAAATCTAAAGTCATTGCTTGCTTCTCTATCAAAGGGATATATAAGCTAGCTTGTTTTATAAAATTTTATACAGAAAGATAAATTATTTTCTTTAATATTTCTTTCCCCCCCCACAATTTTAAAACCATGATTAATTTTAAATGAAATTAGCTAACAGAAATAGTGCATCTAATCTTGCCACTTAAAATAAACTATATCCTTCTAATATTTTATAGGTTTTAGATCTGCATATTTATAGAATAACAAATACAAGGTCATATATACAACAGATATAAATAATTTGTAGTCAGGCTTGAATCCAATAAAATTGAATGGAAAAGCAGCAATAGATGCTTTTAGGAATTTTCTCAAAATGAACATAAAAATACACTGTAAAATTTATATCACAATGCACATTAAAATCTCTCTTCAGTAGGTCATGAAAGTAAGTTACCTCAAATGCAAATCCATAGTTTATACGTTAGAAAAGTGCCAACACAAGTGCGTCAAGACTGAAGAAAATTAGAGTGTTTCCAACTCCCTGGAGAAGGCCAAATTACAGTTCTGTGTATGACCCATGCACTACCAGTTTGCCACATCTCCTGCCACAACAACTTTCGTTGAAAACTCCAGTATGTCTTATTTCAGCCCAGAACAAAGAAGTGGGAAACCTGTCTGATTAACATCAGTGAAAGCAAACCACGCTGCTTCCCTTCAAATAATGAGTCGGGAATACCTAGTCCCTCTCAGGAGAGAAATCTGCTCTTAAAGAGCTGTTCCCTGGTTGAATCTTCTTTTTCATTCCTGATCCAGAATCTTTTTAAACCGTCCAGATGGAATCAAATCCCTGGGCTGACTCTTACCATACGTACCCAATTGCCTCACCAAACACAGCCAGCTGCTCTCCCAGGTCTCTAAGGGGTCCCTATGTGCACTTACAGGGACTGCAACTTAAGTTCAGGCTTGGGTTAGCCGTCTGATTGACACTGGGTTTTTTTCATTGAGATGGGATGGAAAGCTGTACAACACTTGTGGACATCATGTAGCCCCTATGTGATGCATTTGAATGCTACTTTTCACATCTCAGTGGACATGGTGCCAATTATAGTTTCTGCTTACATTGTTCGCAAAGTCACCACCGACACTAAATCAAAAAGTGCAAGTATTCAAAATGTTCAAATACAATACATATTTTTAGTACAAAACAACCCCTTAGATACTTAGATATTCTCCTGTCCAAATCAGCAGTGAAAAAAAAAATAAGGTACCTAGTCCATGTGCTTAGTTGTGACTGTGCAGTTTCAAGTCTGGCCCATATTTAGGTCAGAGGAACACCTTTCACAGGCGAGAGCCAGCAATCATCTCTCAGATTTGCTGCATTACACATGCAGAAACCTTTCATTGTGGATAAACACACCTTCTGCGCGAGTGTGGCTGAACGGACTCTACAGCTGTGAGAGAACAGCAGCCCAAGGGAGGAAGCATCCGTGCCGAGGGGCAGCACATGGAAGTCTCCCAAGCTTTCAGAGGCTGCAGGGACTTGGGGCCCTGTTGAATCCCAGGACCGCCCCCCTCAGAATAGCAGGACTCGTGAGCACATACTAGTGTCAACACCAGCTTGTGTAACCCTCACCACACCCATGAGGGCAGTAGCTGCTATATGCAAAGAGTACACTATTATATGTCTATACCCACCCAAAGAGGCAAGTAGCCCCCGAGAGACTTCCTGGACACCTTCCCAAAAGCCACTGGTAGGCCAGTATGACCCCCTGCTTCTGGGAGGCCACTGGCTTGGCCTCCAACCCAGGAAAAATGACTATGCGAGGAAATAAATGCATTGTGTGAATAGTTACCTTACTAACAATGGATTTATTCCATTAATAATAGCAGCTGAATTAATAAAAGGTGTTCTAATACTGGTTGCGATCAGTATGTCACCCTGACTCAATCCTCTATCAATGAAAAGGGAATGGAGAACAATATGTGTAGATTAAATGAGTAGCAAAAGTTTAGGATTACTATTTAAAAAAAAAACCTCCACACATTTTTGAAGGCTCAGCTAAAGGAACACTTATAGACAATAATCAACTGTGTGTCAATCCATCCAATGCCAAGTTCCTATGAAGGCTCTCAAACCATGGCAAACACCAACCGATCCAAGCTCTCCGTCAGTACCCTCTTCAAGTGTTAACCTCATAAATGATTGGTTCTTAAGTCTGAACCCTATGGTTCTACTAGAATAAACTGGCAGAGAATGATCTAAAAATACCAAGAATGTAACCAAATACAATGAAAGATGTTATTCCTCCATTAGAAATACTTTAAACATGTATCTTGTGTGACAAATGGAAATGAGACATGCATTTTTTCCTCTCTACTCAGGAACTATACATGTCTCTTACACCATCCTTTCAGGAAGTATACATTCCACGCGATCTTTATGCAAGCCACAAATGCTACATACTGACTACTACACTGCAGTGCCAACCAACTGCTGGGCCAAAGCCAGAAAGGAGTCTTTACTGTTCTGCAGTGTGGTTTCTGCTTCCTGTGACGGCACTTCATGCAAGTTCTTCTATTTCTACAAACTTGTTCTTTGGATAGGCAGAACGTGTGTGTCAAGACACAATAAAACATCTCTTTCAGTTCTATGGAATTTCCCAGATGCAGGTGAAGAACATGATGTTTTAAAAAATAATCCTGTGTCAGGATAAAACTGCTTACATAAGGAAAGAGGGAGGATAAGAGCAAAAAGCAATCTGCACAACTAAAGAGAGATCAAAGATTTTCTATTCTTTCCTTTCATTAAATATGCAGAAAAGAGTCAGAAAATACTGTTATTATTTTTATGTAATCTCTCTCTACTTGTGTTTGCCTGTCTCAAAGGAAAACAACCAGGAACCAGCATGATCCCTTGGTGGTGCCTCAAGCATCCATGGAATGTATTCAAATATTTTTTTTTCTTTAACATCAGTAGCTCTGCCTTAGTAAACATCTTATGAAGAACTTCACCAATGTATTTTTCTTAGGGGAGGAGAAATGGGCAAGTGAGGAGTAACAAAACTTACTTTCTGGTTTATTTGATTGTGACACATTAAAGCTGTCTAGAAATCCAGACAAAGCTTATTTCTTCTCTGTGCTAGAACAGAACTAAGCCAACAGCTTCATCTGCTGCAAAATCTGAGAGCCTGTATCAAATACCCGGGATGCTTGACAAGTTAAGTTTTAAATTGTTCTGACTTTGTTTCTCTGCATTTTGATGGCAAAGCCAAAAGTGGGCACAATCACCTTGGTCAAGTCCTGCACTGAATTTCAGGAATACAACCTACCTTGGGACATAACAGGACAGTGTAGTGTGCCCAGTAAAGAACGCACGGTATGCACTCGGTGCGTAATCACTTGAAAAGAAAGAGGCTCTGCTCCCTTCCTTCTCAAGGACTAGTGTAAAGTCAGGACACCTAGTGTAATTTCTAGGACCACACAAGGCACAGCTCTGTCATTGCAGCAACTCAGCTGTAATTTTTTTCTTGAGGCTTTTTCCAGTAACATATCAGCAGTTTGGTTCTTTTTATTCTGTCACCATTTTAACCAAAAGCATAGTGCCACCTACCGTGCAGCATGACCACCCTGAAAACAAAAATACTTTTTTTCTGCTCAACAAAGATACCTGAAATAAAGTCACATGCTTCTATAAATCCTAAAGCTTGAAACTATATAAATTTTATAGACTGAGATAAAGGTGACTTCTACTAACCAGTTTAATTCAATGTGTAATATTTAAAATATCTATTTACAAGTTTTTTTTCAAAATTACAATAAAATTCTCTGGAGAATATGTAAATTAGTAAAACTTACTCTAATCAGATGCAGTGGAAAACTAAGAAAGAACTCTTTTAACTGTGAATTTATTTTGAAAGCAAATTAATTCTTAACACCGGAAAAACAGAGTTTATAGCACTACTCAAAGTATTGTGCCAAGTCTTAGAAGAAAAATTTGGCAGCCTTTCTTTGTAGCATTTACATCTAAATAAGTATCCACACCACAGCAGCTTGTAAAAACATGATCACGAAAGAGCTTTCTCAGTTCTAGAAATACACTAAATCTTTGAAAGAAATCCAAATCCCCTCTAAAAACAGAGTTCAGAAACAACAAAATTACTGAGTCTGTAGCATGTTGTAAGTGTAAAGTCTGAAGCACTGGAATATTGACAAAATCTTTAATACAGTTACTTTTTAAAAATTGAAACTTCATAGTGCATACTGCCTTGAGAAATAATACAAACTAGTACTATAAGAAAAGGTATTATTGTCACAAATGAAACCAAAGAATAACAAATTCCATTTATTCCATGTATCCGTAAGCAGAGAGAAACAATCCAAATGCAGCGAGGGAGTCCTACTCAAGATCATTCAATATGGTTGTAGGACCACATGTTGGGAAACTAAGGGCAAGAGAGACTACAGTGCAGCAGACTTTTTACAAGTAGGCAGGTAGATGATCTGAAATTTAAAACCACCAAAAGCTGACTGAAAGCAGTCACCACGCAGCTTTGCATACACAAAACAAACCGGCAACAGCTCAGCAGTCTAGACTTCCAGCGCCTGGTCCTACTGCCCGTACTCACCCCGGCAGCTCATTGCTTATTTGGAAAGGATTGGGTTCAACCCTACAGGAGACAACAAAGCTGCATTCAGGCTCTGGCCTCTGTGACTCAGCTTGCCAGATCGCTGGAAAGCCCATGAAAGCAGTAAGATGACCCAGATATTGAGAAACCAATTACATCCCATCTGCAATGGATATGTTGACTCCATAAAAATAATAACTCATTCCCCGAAGGCAGGCCAACAAGAATCTTAAGCAAATGGAGTTTCGCATAGAAAAGGTCTTAGAGAAACACAAGAATACAAAATTAAAGTTACAATTAGGCAAGAAATAATTTGACTACTACTTGTCTTTCCACAAAGGCTTAAAAAATGATAGAATAAGCAAAACTTCCCCCCCCGCCCCCCCCTTCCAAAAGAGCAGAATCTTGAACTGACTGAAAACAACTGCTTATTCAAACAACTATATTTGTTGGAATTGGGTTCACGGCATAAAACAGTTAGTGTTTTCAATGAAATTAGCTCATAAATTTACACTTGAAAAAGCTTTAAGGGTAAAACCCACAGAAAAGAGTAAGAAGGGTAAGTAATAATTCCCTGAACAACTCTTCAATATTTTGGCCTTTTGTGCAAGCCTTATAAAATTAAAACTAATAAACTTACATTTTAACAGAAATATCAGAAATACATGCTTTAACTAACAATTAATAAGAAAGAAGATGAAGTGTGAAAGAGCTTTGCACAAAATCAAAGTTTTAATAGATACTTTCACAAAGGCTTCTTTAAAAATACTTTTAAATTACTAGAACAACATAACTGTCAAAAGAAGGCGGTTCTACATGCTGCTGAAGTTTGTGTGTTGCATGCTATACCACAAGAGACGCAACATACTTTTTCATACGGTCATATAGCAACAGATGGAAAAACACTAAATATATCATTAGCAAAACAGTGGATGCTGCTTGAATTTTCATTTATTTCTTTATTTATTTTTACCTTTATTGAAGAAGCTGCATAGAGCATATCCTCAAGACTGAAATGGCAACACTGGTTAAGGTATTCTTGACAAAATTCTTGAATTAACTGTAGATTATACAGGCTGTCAGCCAAAGACATTGTCTCTTTCAAACAAATATCTAAAGAGGAAGAATAGAAGCAAAGATTAGATATACAGATTTACAAAAAGTGCTTTTTGCTTTGCTGGATTCTGAAGCATTTTCTGGTTAAATACAGACTTGATTTTTTTTTTCCCAGGAGGCTTTTATTTTTCTACTTCATAAACTTAAGAAATGACAACTCTACATTTTATCTTTGCAGTTTTATACCTTTAGACATTTTTCTAAACCTGAATTGTATTTTTTCACTATTGACAAGTTTATTTTTGTCTGCTTTGCCTTTTGTGAAAATGGAAGTTATGCTCTAACTCCTGCTATTTCCATATAATGAAAAACTTATTTTATCACTAAAATGCATTTTTTTCTATTAGATTTTTCTATACAGCAACGGCAGTAGGAAATATATGCTTTTTCAAAGTTCTCCATACATACCAGTCCTTTGTCTTTGCGTAGGGACCTGAGAGTACATTTTAATGCTATTAACCCTGGATCTTCCCAAAACACCAGCATCAGTTTAGTCTTATGTATTTGTTTTTGTGGATTTAGATGTATGATACGAGATTTTAAAAAGATCTGAAGCCTCTGATATCTGAATTATCACTCTCTGTTTGAAAGTCCTATTTAAAGATGAAGTGGTAGGAGTGAATAGACTAGTGTCGTTATACAGTATTCTCTGAACACTATTTATGCTCAGCTAACCTGCTATTCTCTTTTTATGACTGCTTCTTGGAAAATCAAGTAGCAATAATAACTTTCCAGAAAAAAGGACTGAATAAAACAAAATTAAATATACTTCCAGAGCATGCATCAGATTTTATTCCTAAAGCAACAATGTATGACAAAGCTCCACATAACGGTTTGAAATCGTTTAGGATAAATGGTTTCTTCAGACAAGGAATCTACCTTGATGCTGGCTGGATAAGGATTCCCAGCCTGAGGGAATCAGACATATTCTGGTGATGGCCGCCCTGAAGCAAGGGGACCCTGAGCAAGGTGGTCTCTGCTTCAGGGTTTGGGGACATGGGAATGGTTTCTTCTCTGATCTCCTCAAAGCCTCTGAGGCTTTGAGCAACCTGATCTAGTGGGAGGTGTCCCTGCCCGTGCCAGGGGGTGGAACTCGATCTTTAAGGTCCCTTCCAATCCTAACCAGTCTATGATTCCGTCATCCCAACCCCACAGATGATGATCAATGGAAAAAAGATGTTTGACTAAACTGACTGAAATGGGATTAGATTTAGTAAAGCACAATGCAAAGTCACACATTTGGATCTAATAAAACTGTAATGTGATTCACTGGTTGAAGGTGATATACAGTAGGAAGGTATTGTGTATTAGCCAACATAAAGATGTTTACAAGCTTTCAGCATCATCCAGCGATGAAAAAAAAGTGAACATAATGCTAAAATGTATCAGAAAATGTATTTCCAGTAGTGACAGAGAAGCACTGTACAAAGCAGTCATGACATGCCAATCTGGATTTCTGTGTACAGTTGCAACCACCCATATTCAAGAAAGATGAACCAAAACTGGACTAGCTGCAGAGGAAGACTCTTGAGGATAATAATGAGAATGCAAAACCACTTCAGAAGGGGATACTGAAAAGGCTTGGTTCAGTAGCCTGGGCAAAACAAGAGAAAGAAAATATATCAAAAAGGTAGACATCAGATTAGGATTAAATGTTCAAGCGAAATGGCACCTCTGGAAGAACAACAAAGGCATGTAGACAGGCTACAAACATATTTAGGTAGAAAACAATAATAAGATTTAAACCCATGTGAAAAATGGAGCACTGCAACAGTGGGTAAGAAGAGTATATATTTTAAAGAGCTAGACAGTTTTAAGATAGAACATGATAAATTCATGAAAGTAATTATATAATTTCATACAATAGCTAATTTCTGGAGTCACTGACATAGTGAGTCTTTTCTAGTCCTACATTCCTTGAAGGAAACTCAGATTTGAAAGTCTTAATGAGGAGAAACAATCTATTTCAGACTACAGAGAACTCCAGATTTTTTTTTCTTTTTTTGTTAATGCACTTTAAAGCATTTTTGCATATGCATTTTGGTTACCTCCCTTCCTCAGTTCCAACACAGAACCAAATCTCAGTGAAATTTAGCATGCATCAAAAATTATATTTAAATACAGGGAAGACGGGAAAAGTCTCTTAACGTGCTTATAGTCACTTCAGCGTACCTTTGAACTTACTTCTGAAACAACAACATGCACGACACCTAACAAGAACATTAAAACTAAAGTTCCAATGATATGTGCCTTGTCTTGTTTCAAGTCAGACGCTGGAGGAATTTGCTGGTCAGTACGTATGTGGTCATGCAAGGTATACAAGATCTTTCGGACTGTCTGTATTTTCAGCCATGCTAAAAGAGTAAGAAGGAACTAGGGGTTACCCCCAATTCCACAATACCCAAGTTTTAATTCTTCCCTAATTGCATATAACAGTATATATTTAGCTGCAACGTTTATGTAAATTGAAAGTTGTAATTTTCAACATTCACAAGCTGCAGAAGAATGGTGAATGCATGCATCACAGAGTCTTTCATCTTCAATGCCTACTGTGCTGGAAGCTTCCTATAAAGTGGTTGCGTATATGAATTCCAGATTTCAGTCCTTAGCAAGCTTTATACCCTTGTTCGTATTCCTGGATTTCTCAGGATGCTTCTGTATAAGTGTTCCCACGACATCAAAGGTATCACAGACAGAACACAGGCAGAAAATGATGGGTGTTAGCTGCCAAGACATTTTACAACTACATGAGGCTCTTCGTTGCCAAGAGGAAGATATGACTTCAACCAGGCCACGGAGCAAAAGAACAAGGAGAAGCTGCTCATCATCACAGACAATTGCTATTATAGAACAGTATGACACTAATACATTCTTGATTATAGATTTTTGTTTGATCTATAAAGGATATAGGTAACTATCAGGTGAACTAAAAGCCCAGAACACAGAGCAACTATTTGCCATGCACTGCAGCTATGTCTAACTAACCTCTTCCATGTTTTATATCTATAACTGCTCAGATTCATGAGAAAGCATTCATGCAGCTTCCAGAATAAGAGTTTTCTAGGTGGTTTCAAGTTCCCTACCACAAAGGCAAATGTGTTGCCATGGTCAGATCTGTAATAATATATCTTATTATATCAGTGTGAAAACATAAAAGTAAGCACAACATGGAAGGACACCTTGGTTCCTTTTATTTAAATATAAAAATAAATAAGCACAAAGTTAATATTAAACCCACTACACTCAAATTATGCCTCTTGTATATAATATTTAAGCACCTTCCTTCACATAGTTACAAACACAGACACTTAAACTTTTACGGACACGTGTTTACAAGCTGCGAGACACGTTAGACATACCCTCTAGTTTAACGATATCTGGACAGTAGAAGTGGATCAGGGCTGCTAGAGCACAACCATCTGTACCATCCTTCAGCAGATTCTCCACCAATGGAATACAGGGCAGCTGTTTAAGCAGCGTTTGCTCCTTCCTGTAACGAGCCTACAATATAGAATGAAGACATTGAGAGAGACAAGAGCTCTGAAACATCTGAAGAAACAGATTCATACTGTAGGTTTTACATTCTGTCAGTGAAAAAGCAATATTCAGGAAATAGCTGAATATTCTCAATGTTGAATTTCTTAAAACTATTCATGTTATGCCCCATTTTGAATGGCATAAATAACACCTAAGAGGAAAGGAACCTACAATATTGAGCCTTTCCTTCAAAACTACCATATTTTTATGATCTTTATATAGTATGCTGAATTCAATAACATCATATACCTTAACTAACATTCAACACTCATTGTTACACAATCAGAAATGACTGTGTGTAAACACAATGAGGCAAATCCTTAGCTGGTGTAACTTCAGTTTGCTGGCAAGTCAAATGGCTCTGAAGTTAACACACCTAAGAATCTTGCCCCAAATCTCATTTGTATAATTGACTTAATGACCAATTCAGAAACAAAGAAACGTGCATTTGATAAGCCCCATTTTTATTACTAGTATATGTCACTAGAAGCAGTTCATGGTCAAGTGCTACGACCCTGCAGTGGCCCAGGCATAAAAGGAAACATTTTGAAAAACAACTCTGTATATAAAAAAATCATTAGTTCAGCATACCAAGATAGTATTTATCTGCAATGAATAATGAATATATTTTTCATGGGCTTCTTTTTTTCATGGGGGGAAGAAGGGGGCCTACTTAAAAAAAAAAAAAAAAAGGTATTAATCATTCTTAGTTTCTTTTCACTTCTTCCTGGGAAAACAAATGGAGGTGGAATAAAGTGATATAGATTTTAATTTCTTAATATTTATTAAGACTTATTTTTTAAAACAGTATGGAAGGCTTTTCTATTCATACCACAGAACTACTTATGATGACAAGACTGTTTCTGAGTTAATTTCATGCTATTTTCATTCATCTATACCCACTAAACCGTAACTCTCCCTGTAGGGACCCTGAGAAGTCTTTGTGGATGGCGCTCTTTCCAGCAAAGCTGAAGCTGACAGTTCCTATCTCCTGCTCTCCACTTTTGGCTGTGCTGGAGGAACAGCTGATGGGGCTGCGTGGTGAGACCACTGATCCTGCTCCATCTCCTGCCTTTGTTTCTGCAGTGAATGAGTGGGCAGGGCTGGAGGTTTGATGGGTGGGGTGGGAATTGTTTAAGCTAGTTTTGCTGTGGAACCACAGACTAACCCTGAAGGCTATACCTACTATCACTGGATTTCTGTCAGGGATCACATGGGGTTATCTTCAGTGAAATGTCAGTGTCTTCCAAGTGGCCCAAGAAGTAAGAGTCTAATCTGGCAACAGCAGACGTATCAGTTCTAGAAAAATAAAGGGCTTGTATTTGTCCCAGAGAAATTATACCTTAACCAATAAATATTTTTTAAAAACCACTGAGAGCTAGCCTGCACTTTAGACTTGAAATCTAGTGGTATTTGTGTGTCAAGTACGCTTTATAAAAATGAAAACGCCTGTTTTTTGCATGCTATGGGAAATATTAATGAACACCAAACCAAATCACATGTTTCACGCATTATTAATATTCTTTTCCCCATATTAGTAATACTCCCTATTTCTAATGAAATAGGCTAATTATGTTTGCAGTGAAAGTTTGTTCTTTTTCACTCTGTGGCAATCCAGTGATGAAAATCCTGTAAGTTTCAAATACCTTGTTAATATGCCCATGCACTTCCTCCTCAAAATGACTGAAATTAAGTCTATGAAATATTACAATTTAATTATGAAAAAATGATAAAAGATACAGGACATGGATGGACTCTAACATCATGGTCCAACATGCCCTGTGGAGTTTGTATATATTGTTTTAAATAGCATCTTGTTAATGGCATGTTCAAAAACATTCAAATTTGATAATAAAGTGTTCTTGAATATTAATTCCTGTGGAAAAGTCTACTGTCACTTTAACGATGCCTCCACTGGCCCTATGAACAGTGCCCGCAGGTGCTGGAAACTGTGTCATATCATTAAAGTGGACCTAGAAAGAGGGCTTAAGTCATTGCTGAGAGTATACCAGGCACATTACTTCAGGAAAAGTAAACTTATATAACCTGATATGCTAGGTTCATTAGGGTATAACAGGCATAGTGTTTCAATGTGGTTGAAAAGATGAAAGAAATTATACTGAAAAATAAAAGGCACCGGTAATTGCGCTGCACTTTTAATAAACTTGCATTTGAAGGAACTCTTCTCATCAGTTGCAATGTTTGCTATTAAATATGGATGCAATAATGCAAAAGATGAACCTCTACATCTATTATAAATCTGTGGTGTTAATTTAAACAGAAATGGTAATACAGACATCTTGTTTCTGAGATCCTAAACCAGCCTGATTTAGCATCTTTGAGCTTATTCCACTTAAACAAATCTAGATATAGCCGAGATACTTGCATTTAAACCAAGGCAGCTAAAGATGAACCAACAGCACACCAGCTACTCTGTCAGAAGTGCTCATGTGTATTCTGAGTTAATCATTCATCATTAACACTCCTGTGCATTTCCCATATCGTAGATAACATGTTATAAATTTACTTCTGAGTCGAGTTTT
>NW_010098770.1:20279-32323 GCF_000699245.1 Pterocles gutturalis
GAATGCCTGTCTCACTATGAAACACTTGCTCTGTGTAAAGGGAAGAGATGGGGAGACCGGTTGAACTGTTAGAGCAGGTTGAGCCACTAGCGGCCTTCCTACTGTATTATCTGGGTTTCAACCGTATCTCTACTAAACTAACAAGCTCAAAGTAACATAAATACCACTAGTTCAAGTTGTTCATGGACAACAAGCAGGCAAATTGGAGTTAGCTTTTCAGTAGACTGATTGTTTTATATTTGAATATCATTTTTATGCAATGGAAGTGAATCATTAGTAAACTAACAGCTTAAGCAAAACCAGAACAAGAACATGTTCTGAAACTGCTTTGAAGTAGCCACCTTATTTTTGCAGAAACGAGACAAAAAAAAGTCCTTAAAATTTCTCATCATAGACAGTCTTTTTTTCCCCCATTATTCTCACCATTTAATCATGCTATCTTAATTCCAAAACAAAATTCAATTACTATACTGTGAAGAGCAGTCTGTTGATGTGTGTTACAACTGTAAGAAACAGCATTACAGAGAACTTGCCCATGTACCACAAACTGGTATGCATTTGAATACTGATTAATCTGCTGAAGACGGTACTTTTAAACTGCTTTTCCAGACATCAAGCAATTTCTGTTGCTGCCCACATGCACCTGTCTTGTTATTTTTAATTCTCTTTACAATGTATGAGCAAACTTTTACTAGTTATGACAACAAATACCTGAGGGACTGCTAGATCTGTTATTTGGTAATCCCCAGATGAAGGATAGATTGGAATTAGCGCTTTGGAATTCAGACCAGAAGTATGCTCTTCTCATATACCTAAACAGATGACTATTTTGTTCCCAGCCAAAGCTGCTGTAGAATAAACAATTTGAATGCATTTCAGGGGTGAATTAGTTTATGATAGAGGAAAACAATGATAATCCCAACGTGACACAGCACAGAGAAAACAAATTTATTATTGCAGATCTGAATAGTTACTTTTTACTGCTTTTAGTGACATTGTCTCATGAAAAGTAGACTGCTTTGGGTTACTTCGTGTGAGGAGAGATTAACAGCAGTCTTAAATCAGCTGAAAAAATTAGAGAATTCTAGACAAAGGGTGTAGCAATTGCATACTGTTAAAATCAGAAAATTTCAGAATGCATGTAGCACCAACAATCCAAAACTATTTCTGCAAGTCTCTTTCTAAAAGAGAGTCAGTATCAAATAGCATAGGTTTACTGAAAGCTTATGAAAAAGAAGTTTGCAAAAAACCTGATAATTTAACATTAGTTAATAATAGGTAGCACCGCCTTAAACAAACCCGGAGAACGTGACTGCTTGAAAAGTAACTCCTTACCCAGCATCACATCTTACATTTATTTTGCACAGATTACCTTGCAAAATAAACTTCTGTATTATGCACGCCTTTGCAGAGCAATCTTTTATAAAATTATCTTGTAGAGATAAATGAAATGAATGATTAGACCAGCATGACATGGACAAAGCCATTCCCAAAATAAACTATTTTATCAAAGTGAAGCAGTTGCGCAAACTTACAGGAACTAGTTTCCAAAACCATTTGGTAGGAGACTTCAGAGGAAGCAGTAGGAAAAAAGAATAAAAGCAAATTCAAAGAAAAAAAAAGGAACAATTTATCAGATATCATAAATTACTTTTACAAAGCAATTTTATTTAACATTCTCAGTTTTGTATAACAGTGAATTGTAATTTAATGGTAAGCATTAGTGCACTGTAACCTCTGCGTATTGAACTAATGAGCAGAAATAACACTGGAGAAATACGTCTGCAGCCTTTGTACATTAATATTATCATTTCCCCACATGAACAGGTAGGATGGTCAGATCAATGCAGTTTTAAAGCTTTCACACATCTAATTGTACCCTACATATGCAATCCAACTGAAGAATTCATTCGAGACTTGAAGACATGACATCCCAAGTATCAAAATGAATTCCAGCAGCACACACGGGGAAGCAGGGAAGCAAGCGCAATGGAAAAAGGGATAAACACACCGTAGTACAGTACAACCCACTGCAGTGAAGTAGTGAAGTTTGCATTAGTTACTTCAAGCCAAACAGTCATTTTTATAACATTTAACAAGATGTTTAAACAATCATACGACAGGTTTCCGAACAACAAGAAGTGCAGGCAGTTATATTTTTGCAATGACAAATCACATTAGCATCAGCTGCATGATGTGCAATGACCTGAAATGTAGATGGAGTTTTAGCTACCAGCAGAGAAATGATCAGAACTGATACATACAATTCTAAACTCATATGTGATCAAAAAGTACCAAAAAAATAATGAAGAAAAACTTTAAAATGTAAAATTTGACTTAAAAGCTTAATCCTAAGCACACTGAACTCAGCAAATTTTTCTGTAACTCTACACTCTAGTCTGGCACAATACTTCTACTATTAAAAAAAAAACCTTGTGTAGCAGTATTATAAATACACACAGAAATCTTCCTCACTCTATTATTTCATTGTAGAAATTAAAAAAAAAAAAATTAAACCAATTACCAAAGTGCAGGAATTATTTATTTTTTTTTAAATGAAGATAAGTATTTTCTGGGAATGGTGAAAAAGTAGTTTTAAAACTACTATGGAAAAAACTGCTATGGAAGCTTATTATTTTATGTAGTTGTTAAAATACTGTGCTTCTATAAAACCCTTAAAATAACTGTAGTAATGAAAGCAAGCTTTCATGGAAAAAGGCTATTGTACACAAAAGGGTGTGCATTAGTGACATTAATATTCTCAACATTCTTCTCCTCCGTTTAACTGGGCGGTTAGAGTGGAGAACTCCAAAGCCACTTAGAAGAAATGAAATGCCAGATGCACGTTCACGTGTGGCTCTAGACATTTCAGTCATACCCACCTAAAGCACTTTCCATAGGGTTCAGTTTCTCTTCACCTCACTGAAATATAGTCCATGCATGGAAAAGTAGGTGAATTTGAAAAGAAAATTATCTTAATTTTCAACAGCAACAAGCAATTCTAAACCCTATCACAAAGCAAGGTTTCAGGTAAATGGACTGAGAACAGACCTGGGCTGCCTAATGTTCTCCTTAACACCGATGGGAACATTCTTCTCTGATTTATCCTGATGAAGTGTATTTCAGACTTGGACTCAAAAGGTCCATCAATACCTACTTAATGATAGGTTGAAGAAGCACTCTTTGTAAAAAAGCACATACTTGTTTCAATTCCAAAGACTAGCTCTCTGCAACAATACAAACTGAACTCAAAACTAGCAACCCAATATATATTTTTATTTGTCCACTTGGCTGAAACGATGGTTGAGACAACTACGAATATGGTTCAAGAGGCTGAAAGACTGAAGATGATCAAGTTTAAATTCGAACATACTATAAGATTTATAAATATGCACTTTGCAAAGTCACTGAAGCTGAAATCTCTTGGACAACATAATGGGAATTCAATGGCTGTTGAATTGGCACTTTATATCCACACGAATAAACTATGTTCCCCTGGAACTTATTAAAAATCAGTCACTACATAACAAACTGAGCAATGTTTAAAACACAAACAAACAAAACAACCACAAAACAAAAAAAACCCCAAAGGAACAAAACAGCCTCTTCAGGCGGAGAGCTTACAGTTTTACAAGAAGGTTGTTTAATTCTCCCTAGCAAAAATTTTTTAACATGACTATGATAAATTTAACTCAGTATAAATTCATCCTATGGTGCCAAAAAAATGGTAGTCATGCCCTTCATTAAATACTTGTTTCTGATGTCTTCCTTGCACCATCATTTGTGTTCAAGCAGCTGTGCATTTATTGCATTAATTGGATCAAGAAGCTGATCCTGCTGCAAACTTTTCTTCTTGACAGGTTAGCTTTTGCTAGCAGTGTGGGTTTATGACGCATTAAATTGAAAGTGGAACTATGGCATTAGTGTTATACCTTCACGCAAAATGTTGCACTGTTTAAACTATTTTTAACAAAATGTTTAAAAAAAGCAGGTCTTTGGATGAATCCTCTTACATTTGTTTCTCTCGTAGGATTTGCATTGATCTGGCTTAAATCTATTAAGACTGATTCAGTCTAAAATCATAAAAGCAAACAGAAAAATAACAGGTTTTTGAAAAAACATTGAAAATGTTTTCTCATTGAAAATTACTACATTGAAAATCCCTAGTTTAACCAGTGCAACTGTACATTCACTACATATTATTCAACAGAAGCCTGAAAACCAAAGCTATTCACTACAAAACTCGAAATCCTAATTCTGAAAGAAGATGCAGAGACTCTACCAGAAAAAGACGAGGTTACCACAAATCACCGGCCGATCAAGATCCACAGAGGACTACCTGGAACTAAAAATCATACATACTCCTTCCTCTCTTATCTTCTACACGAAGCTAGCAGCAGAAAAAAGTGAAGGAAAACAAAAGTAATCTCATAATCTGTTAAAGCTGGTTTTATCTATCCAGAAATACAAAGTAGGTACACATCTTACAGTTGTATCATTTATTAATCTGGGTATATGATGCTTACAGTTTTTAGAAGTGTAGAGATTTATAACGTATTGCAAAAAGGTTCATCGCAGAATTGTAAGAAGACAGTAAGGCATTAATTTGGCAAGTTTGAGGATAAATTTAGGAATTTATCACAGTAGAAAAATATAAAATCATTAAAAAGTCTACTCATTAGCTTGGTTTCAGCTTTTAGGTACATAACTTTGCTGCTTCTTGGCCAGAAATTCAAACTAAAGAAAAGCTCTCCCTAACGACTAGAATGAGCTATTCTTTCCATGTTTGTTTGGCCATCTCTCTAAAACAGCAGAAGAGGCATTCTTAATTTAAATTTAGTTCAGGTTCAAAACCTGACCACACCTTAGAAGCTCTGAAACTTAAATATCAAAAGGTATTTGGCTAGAGCAGAAGTGAGATTGCAAAGTTTCTTAAATTTTAGAACTGAATCATCACCTTTTGAACTGCTAACTGTGTTGGTACCACGGAGACCCTAATTACAGAACAGAGCCCAAACCTGGCAAGGATGGTGGAAGACAGAAAAGAGGCACCATGAAATGTTCCAGTTCCCCTTCATGCAAAGTTTTGAAACACAAATAGAAGCAGCAGTTAGGACTTTAAAATCATCAAAGAAAGAAAACAAAACAATTGAATTCAGATGCTGACAATTAAACTACAACTGTAACATGAAGGTAGAAAATGCTGTACTTATATATAGAAGTATAATTTAATTTTTCCATAAACACGGAAAACCATGCAATAATACTGCTTTAGCTAATACAAAGGTAGAATTCAATCCTCCGCTGCCTTTTTTTTTCATTTAAGAAAATTTACTGATACTAATAACCACACCCAGAGAAAGCATGATATAAAAAAAGAGAAGAAAATCACACTAATTAGTATTCCGATAAAAAATTATATCCGTAATTCAGCAATATCCAAACCTGACAGAGGAATTTAGCTACAGTTATTTAACAGCTTTGCTAAGATATACAAGGGAGGGTCAATGCCATGAAGTAACAGGACGTGTCACTGATTCTGTGCTAGAAAAAGAGGAACGCATGGACTGAATGCAACATGGAGACAGACAGTCGGGTAAAACACAAGGAGATGCTTGACAGGAGCCACACCATCATTTAACAGAAGCTCCTGTTAGAAGCTCTGACCAGCTCGATTTGATGCAATTGATCCACCCAATGGATTGGCCGTTCAGTTTTCTCTGGAAAGCTCGCATTCAGTATGATCCACAGTGGAGAAACACAGGCTCCAGTTACAGTGTTGAAAGTGATTCTAAATCTCAAATGTTCACATCTGTGCGATGACCATCAGCTTTAGCAAAAGTGAGTGGAAATTTGGGAAATATTGTGAGGCATATGACACAAAGAATGGCTAAGATTTCAGAGTAGTAAATTAGCCATCAGTTAAATAGATCAATGTTTCTCAAAGAAAACCTAGAGTTAAATAATCTGAATGAGTTGAAAATATGTTGCTGTCTTCCTGCATGCAAAATAAAATGTGAATTCCTTAAATACTTCAAAATAGAGTTGCCTGAATATTTTGCATTCTAGACTTATCTTCTAGTAGCAGATTCCATTTGATCATTGTGTTCACTTAAACTTTACAAATTATGTTTTCACTCATTATTTTATCCTCATTTTTCTCAAGTACTTAAATGTGAAGGACGGCTAACTTTCTAATAGTTTGGGGTTTTTTTAAGCCATAATACACAACAAATTTACTGTCAGAAGAGACATCAAGGGGTCAAATGGAGCCTGAGGTTTTGCCCATGCTGAGATTTCAGCTAATAAAGCTATGCTAGTGCAACCTCCTAGTAAGGAACACCTTACTTGACAGTGTAATTTACGCAGCTGAATCCCACACTGAGGCAAAAACCAGAACATGCACCTGAGAGAACAGTATCACAAACTCACTATACAGATACACATTTTTCCATGATGTGGCAACTGTAGCACAATTTTGCTATTTTTCAAATCCATTTGTACATTGGCCAACAGAACAGGGCTCTGATGATGTTACTAGCTTCACAATTCATATGACAAACACTACAAATGCATATACCATTTTTATATCAATGTTTTATTCCACTGGGTCCATTTCTGGGATCAGAGTTACAGACTACACAGGTCTTTCAATGGGTGATTCAAGAATGCTGACATTAAAGATATATTATAAACTAAAAATTTTATCTTGCTATTCCTAATATATAAAATGCAAAATCTAATAAGTGAAAAGAAACATTACTGAATTTTTACAAACACAGATAATTTTATGGCATTGCTCTGATAATAATGTTCCCTTTGATATATCTTTGTTTACCATATTAAGACTGTCATGCACTTTGGATTTTAAAAATTATTCTCACCTTTCAAAGTGACCTAAAACACACACAAAACTTCCTACTATTATTTTCAGGAAAAAGAAAAATCACTAGAGGACAGAGGATCATAGATTATCTCCCCACCCCCTGTTTACTTTGTTTTATCTAAATTTGAGAAATGAACTTGTCAAGGACATCTTATTCTCCAGATTTCTATGCTATTATCAGTATTGAACACAGATTAAATTCTCCATATCAAGATATATGCATCAGGGTCACACTACCACTGTAAAAAATACCATTTTCCTTTGCTGTGTCACATACTTACTAATTACCCTTCATCATTCCTTATATTTAAAAAGAAACCACAAGTGCAAGGACATTCACTGCAGTCCTGCTTTTTGAAGCAGAACTACCCATGTAACCCACAACTCCTTCAGAAAAGCACTGAAAAGGAGATCACTGCTTACATGAAGCCAGCCCAGGAAGGGAACTAGGATTACAGCCTTGCAGTAGCTAGGAAATTATTTCTGCAAAGGGTATTCAAACTGATTACCAATTCCTCAATAATAACTATGTCACAACAGGATAAATGATCTCATTCTGAAGCAAGCAGTTTTACATACTCTGGAACAGTTAGCTATCCTTCCATATTTTGATGGGTATAATGCTACATAATTAACTGAGCTCCACAAACAAAAGGAAAAAAATCCTTTTAGGAATGGGAATCAAACATAATATGTTTCTATTGTAAATATAATAAAATATATAACCAACCAGTATTTTGGATCACAGACAGAGCAATGCTTCCCATGATCTCTTCCACATAGAAATTTCTCTTTTGAGATGCATGCAGTTCACAAGGAAAAAACATTAAAAATCATGAATAAAAATGTGGTGGTCTTTTTCACATCAGACCTGATGATAGTTTTAATTAATTCAAAAGTATTTATTAATCTTAATAAATTCCTTAGGACTAACATAACAGATGTTTCCCTGCTATCAACTCTTTATTTGTCAAAAAGGGCAACTAGCAATAAAAAGTGCAACTCTATTAGTGTAACACTTAAATGAATATTTTCATGGAAATAATAAAACTAATAACAAAATGACAGAATACTTAAAGTTTGCTTTCTTTAACAAGGAGTTAAAAGCTCAAGGTCTGCAAATGTATATTTGCCTAAGCATACTATATCCAAGTAGGTTTCCTGTTTAAAATATTTTAATTTCTACACCTACCTTTTGACTTCCTGCAGATTCTGCACCGATATGCTCTTTCAGTTTTTGTTCCTGTTCCATTATGTCTTTCAAATGTTCATTTACCTAGAGGCAAAATAGTTTATTCAGTGGTCTGTTCTAAGAAACAAGGAATAGAAGTTGTAAGTTTTTAAAAGGTCTATAAATCACTACCACCGAGTTAACTGAAAAGATTAAACAAACATTTCAGACTATAGCCCTGAAGCATAATCAGCAAATGTCAGTTTCAGATGCAGTCTGGGGTCACTAGGTGTTAGTTTTACATTGTACAAACTGCCTCTTATTATGCTTGATCACATTTGGTCAACAGCGTATCCTTGTTACTTGATTTGATTATGCAGTGAAGGTAGATCACTTCAAGCGAGATGTGTTCAAATACAAACAGAATACTGGGGGTTTAAATCATGATAAATTACACAGTAAGATGGTAACTCTTTTTGGCTCTTTAAGAGACCCTTGAGCAGCTGTCATGGTATCAACATGACAGCAATAGACTGATATGTCAAATGTAATGTATATTATAGTATTTTATTCAGAATTCCCATTTATTTAGTTCACATAACAAGTTTAACTTATTTCTGCACACTTTGCTTTTTATTATCCATACACAGCAGCTGAAGGAACAGTCCATATCAGACACAGCCTCGATACACCTATATACATACATACATAGCCTACCCACTCATGTCTAATCGAATCCTATGGACTACAAAGACAATCACAGCTTGCTTTTCCAGTACTCATACCTTGTTTATCCAGTACATGACAGCATCCTCAATGTCATAGGGTAGATCTGTAGCTTGGAAGAAGGATGAATACTGCTGAGTGCATGCCATCACTTTCTCAACGCTGACCATCTCTACAGTATATGCCATCATCAGAGTATCGATCATGGCCAAGTGAGCACTCTGCAGAGAGAAGCAGCAATACCTAATTAGTTTGCAAATAAAAAGCTCACTTTCTTACGTATCATTTCTGAACAGAGCCACAAAACTGTAAATGCTACAAGTTTTCTGGCTGATAGTTTTTGAATGAAAGACAAAACCACACATAACAGATCTCAGAACACAATACAAAGCACAGAGATACTGATTTTAAAAAAAGCTTATTGTAAATTAAGATAACTTCTGTAACAAAATTGACACCAAAAATAAAGAACTGGAAATGGAAAGAATATGCTATTTTAATGATTCAAACATAACATGACTTTTAACAGAGCTAAAGAGATCTAGTGAAAACAAAAGCGCTGCCCAAGGAATGTTATTTGTACTGAAAACAATAGCTGAGACTACCTGGTGAACAACTTTTATCATCATGAAAATGCTGCAGTGGAAGAGGAAGTTTATCCATTTTTAGAGTCATAAACCATGAAGAAGACACAATTATACTAATCTTAAGTAAATGACAGAAAATATTTTTCTTCTAGTAGACCATAATCTCGTGCAGATGCAGCTATATATGCACAACTAGATATAAGCATCTACTGATAAATACAGCTTCTGTTAAAAGAGATGGCACGTTTCTCCTGGTGCTGTTATGCATTGAAAGACAATGGTTATTTTACAGTTTGTAATAATTAAAAACAAACAAAAAACCCCCAAAACAACAAAAGGAGGATGACAGGATTTACACTAGATTCTTGTGACTGGATAAGAAAATGGCAGTTTGTAGAGGCAGTGCCTAAACAGATTGTTTCTGCTTCATGATAAGAACAGCAACAGCTTTCTAAGTACTGAGCAAGATTTCCCATGAACCAGAAGAGTCTCCAATGACAGTGTTTTTTAAAACATTGTCTTTAAATACAGCTCACAATGCAAACAAAGACCCCAAACCACAGTCACTTCAATTCTATTAAAAAAATTCCTCTAAACATCTCACACGGTACCTCTGAGAGCCATGGCAATGGCAGTGAACACCACGAGTCACCCAGCAATACACTATCTAATCATTCTAGTTAAGGTAGCACATGCACAGAATTTATTCCAGAATTCCCAGCAGGAAAAAAAATGAACAGATCCAGACTTTGTGCTGCTTTTAGTGTTTGTATCACCGACGAAAGCGATGATGCTGGCCTCAGAAGCATGTAGCAGCACATAGCCATTTTTTAAAATACAGTTAAGTTGCTTTGTTTGACAAAAAAAAGGCAAATTATACTCACTTCATCTACTCACTAAAAGACACTGAGAAAGCTCTTCCTGACAGCCACTCTTCCTGGGATGAGCTTATTCTCTTCGGACCCTGTGACACGACCCGAGAGCCCCGTGTGCCACACGCTCCATCCAAGCTCCCAGCACAAGCAGTGCAGTCGGGCCGGGAACCAGCACAAGCAGTGCAGTTGGGCCGGGAACCAGCACAAGCAGTGCAGTCGGGCCGGGAACCAGCACAAGCAGTGCAGTCGGGCCGGGAACCAGCGCCTCCTCACTCCAGCCACCATCGATTGACTTATTCAGAATAAACTCTTTCCACTATATTCATCTGCCTTATGAATTTATTTACAGACTTTTAGTGTACAACTACTGATAGAAGCTCTAGGGTGCAATGGAAGGAAAGAGCTGGGGAGCTGAGTTCTTGCCACCCAAAGCACTTAAGAAAAAGACAGAGTGTTGCCCATGATCAGCCTCATGAGGAAGCCGCGCTCCGATGGGAAATATGGCAATTCTATACACAGATACAAAAGAGTCACTTCTTTGTTGGTCCAGAAATGCAGCGCAGAGATGGAGTTCACATAAAGTACCACATTAACTACTAGTAAAGCCCCAAAACCTTGTGAGGGATAGCAGAGACTCAGCCAGCCAAACAGAGCCATGCAGTTCTGCAGGAGTTTCCAGCTCAGACTGCTGAAGGGTAGGTGAGCAAGGGCAAAACAGGAAGAAAGAAAGGAAGACTTGGATCCTCTCTGTCATCCAGGGGTCACGGCTCTCATGGTCTTTCCTTGCTATAACTGTGTTGCCTAGCCTGAATGACACCTGGGTTAAAACCTTGTGCCATTTGAGAACCTCTCCAGGAAATAAAATGGGAGATATTAAAATAGCAAGAAGATGCTGGATTTGCTTTTTAAAAGGAGGTAGTGCACAAAATGTGTTTCCCAGACAGACATAAGAGCAGCCTCGTATAGAGTTGCTACTGCTAGGCGTGCTAAGAGTCGTCTGTGCTGACCCAGAACTGCCCACACTGCCTGCTGCACAAGAGGAGGGTTTTCATCCACTGCCTGGGGAGTGGATGCAGCCTTCCCGTGGAGGTCTGACAACCAAGGAAGCTCCAAGCTGCTTTGGAAGCAGAATCTTCTGACCCAGCTGGTGATCCAGGACAAGTTCACTGGCTACGTGCCTGTGCTTTGAGACAGGCCTGCAAGAAAAGCAAGCACTGGCAGCCCTCCCAGAGGGAATTAGCAGCCTTCACCTCCCATCCTGGATCATCAGTTTCTCTGTAAAATTCGATCACACCTATGAAGGGGATTGCCAGTGGAGAGAGAAAGCCAGTGAGGTGTTGCTAAAACAGCCAATACACTCAAAACGCCATAAATACATTAAGAAAAATAAACTATTTACAACTAGCTGAGGCACATTTTCAATGTTGCTAGCAAATTATTAATGAACTGCAAACTGCTTAAGCAAAGAGAGGGAACAACGAAAGGGAAGTCCTTAGACAATACTATCAAAACCAAGTGGAATAAACTTTCACCCACACTGACTGGATCCATGTCACAACTCTATTTTATGTAAGCTATCAAATACGAGCACCTGCAGTCTCTAAAGTGACTCCAAATTATTTATACTTTAGAATCCAGGCAGGATGCTCAAAAGGAGATTTTTTTAAAAATAGTAAATAAAAATAAGAATTTGAGCCAACTTGCGTCTATTATCCTGAGAACCAAACAACAAAATTGCTATTTTTCCCAGTTAACAAAATCAAACTTTATTTTATAAATAATTTCTTTATTAATAAAAA
>NW_010098771.1:0-1154 GCF_000699245.1 Pterocles gutturalis
CTAACATTCTGTGATTCTGTGAAAGCTGAGCTTTCATGATGTTGCTCATAATCCTGCAAAAAGTAACTTGTATGCCCGATTTTTTTTACACATAGGTTCTTCCTGTTCAGTGTTTGAAGATACCACTTACATGAAAATTCACACTACATATGTTTGTTATAATTCAGAGTCTTTTCAGAATGAAAGTGGCTGAACTACCCAAAAGCTATACTAATTTAGTAAAAGCATATGTTAATTGATTTACACTTTGCTATAGGAAACAGTTGTGTTTTATAATACATTGGAAAAGTATTCATCCAAATGTTGTCTGTCCTATCTTAACACCTGCCAGGTACCAAAAGTAGCCCAAATATAGTAATATGGATATCCAAACAATGTTGTTGTTTAATGCCCCTAAGAAGGACTCATACACATTTTCCCAGTGGTGAAAAAGTGTCTGGAATATCTGACTGGGAAAAAGAAAAACCACTTTTTTCCACCATGGGGAAATAAACGGTTTTTCTTTCTTTCCTCCTCCCCACTGCCCCTAGTTCTTTCTAACTCCACAAAAGTTATTGGTTGTTAAACAGAAATCCAGAATTAAAGGAAGACAACTCTAATTGTTTTCAGAAGACAACTTTCCAAAGCAAACAATATCGCTGTTTGCAACCTCTAGAAGCTCAGTGAGGGCCAGAAGCAGCAGAAGGAGTCAGGACTGTTTGGTTGTTCTGGTCATGGATCATAACAGCACGTTTAAGGAAGAATGACATGTAATATTTGTATTAATATGGAAATAACAGTGTAAATCGAAGTGTGACTAAACAAGGACAGGCACCTTCAGTTTCACAGGGATGGTTTGCTTAGGAGTAGTCAGCCAACTGACACAGCTCTAAATAGTTTTGCCCACTGACAATTCAAAAAGACTGAAAAGAAGCAAGGAATTTAGCAGTGACAGGCAACACCATCTTCACAGGTGGAAAATGGAACAAATGCAAATCTCCACCCTTTGAAAGAATTCAACCACTTTTCCATTTCCGTAAATATAATAAATCAACATTTCTCTGTTTAGCACAGCTGAACTCCACCAGTTTATGAAAGTAGCAGATCTGTCTTCTTGACAATACAACAAATCAAAAGACCTGAAATATTGTGTATTAATAGTGATGTACCTGTGT
>NW_010098771.1:1185-50526 GCF_000699245.1 Pterocles gutturalis
CCATAACACGCATGATGAACAGTAAATTAGGCTGCTCTTATTATTTCTGAGAAAGAAAAGCCTAGTATCATTCTTCAGTCGTTATTTATATTTTAGTGCTAGTATCTTTCATTATTTCTATCATCATGCTTCCATTGTTGTCTCCTGAGTCCTAAAAAGATTAGTTGAATGGACAGTTCATTATTTCTGAAAGGTCAATGCTTTTAGGAAGCACAGATTTCAAAGCCAACGCCTATTCAGAACAAAAAAAATAAATTAAAAATAAATTACTTTTTTACAAACCCCATAGAACTAGGGATTCTATTTTTCAGTTTCTAGTAAATGGCTTTATTACCTTCTTGGAAAAAACATGCAATCAGCTATTCTTTATTCTTCTGAGGAGCACATTTATTCACTTAGCTTTGCTACCTAAAAAAAATCCGGTATGTCTAGGCTACCTTTTCAGGAAGATGGACAGACACAGGGATAATCCTGGGTTATCAAAATGTTTTCTATTCAACATCTCAAACCATAAGGTAAACTTAATAAGGGAAAATTAAAAAAAATAATAAAAAAAAATCGGTCTCACAGCAGTTTCCCTGAATCACACAATAGTTTTGCCACAAAGTTGTTTTTTTTAACGTAGTTATTGTTGAAGGATTTGTAGTAAAAAGATGAAAGAGTCTAAAAAAATAAAACAAAAAACCCAACAAACCAGAATTCAGGCACAGTTTGAGTTCTGAATGGAAAGCAGTAATGTCTACTAAGAAAATTATACCTTTTTTTAGTGAGAAGGAGGAGATTTAAGCCAAAGAAGAAATAACAACAAAAAATGCCTCAGCAATGGCACTTTTTTCATATAATCTTAATTTAAAAGGAAATAAAATTTTAAATTCTATTTATTCAAATTAGCACATGGATGCATGTGCAATTACATTGTGTAACTTCTTAAAGGTGTGTGAGGAGAAACAACCCATGCTAGCATGACACAGGAAAGAAAAGTGATCCTTTTGTCAAGTATGAGTAAAAAGTATATGTTTGTATTTAAACTGAATAACAATTGAACTTTTCACATTTACTTCCCTGGAAGAATACAGCAACCAATTTATTTGCTTCTCCTCATGAACTCAATCCCCCACATCAGAGCTGAGAGTGAAGAGCTATAATAATCTCCAAACATCACTTTCTTCCTGACAGTTGAGAGAGATTGTATGGTCTGCTGTGACCCTTTCAGCTCTTCCAGAATAATTAGGAAAGTGATAACTCAATATGTAGTTGCAAATTGCTAAGAAATACCAACCTGCTGCAGCAAATCACACTGGCAATTGAACAGACAGCAGTAATCCTCTCCAGCTTTAACTCCACTGGAGAATTTGAACATGCTAAATGATCTTATCTAGCCTCTGGCAGTTGAGCATTTACCACAAACTTGTGACTTGTTACTGTAAATGTGTGCCTCACAATGTTTCATAGCTTAACTACAGCCAGCTCTAAATAATATTTAATATTAGCTATGGTTAGCTTCTAATGTTTCAGTTCAATGCAGATGAGAGGACATGAGGTCAGCAATTATTTTTTGCTGCAGAACAATTTTAAAAATGCACTGAGGAAAAGCCAAAATACATCAATCTATTTTTTTACAATGGAAAACTGAGCTTCCAATTGCCATGGCTCTTGGCATCTCTCTGGGGAGTCTTATGGGCAGCTAAATGACTGCCATCCTGCTCAGGGCCAACCTGCAAGACATATGTGCTACAATAGTTCTCTCTGAAGCAAAGGTGACTTGGATTCCCTCAATGTTTCAGGCTGGCAGTGAGTATCTCTGGCAGCCCCCAGAGCTGCAGCCTCTCGGCTGCATCACAGCTGTTGTGACTCTCCCGAGACCCCTCAGCAATCAACCCTGAGCCAGGGTAGACATTCAGACCACCTGCCACAGAGCTGGGAGCACTGCTTGCCTTCAGATCTGAGCCCTTAGGACTTCCTGCTCTGAAGGAAGGAATCTGGAAATCCCATGGTGCACAGCTCCAGGACAGCCTGTTCTGAGCAAGGCTGACACAGCAGGCTGAATTCAGAGATCGGCGTTCTCCACAAAGCCACCTGGCGGCTTCCAACAGAGCTGTGAGCGAGTATCAGCAAAAATATGTCCAACTCCTTCACAACCTTTTTCTGAGAAAATTGCCTCAGTTGCCTCAGAAAAGAAAGTGTTTGCAGAGATGTTATTTTCTTCTCTACTACCTGTATCTCAAAATAAACACAGGGTTTGCATTACTTCACTGGTCTGTGCATGTATTTGAACAGACACAAATGTATGAAATGCAGTTATGCTTTACGTAGAAGTTACATTTCAGTCATGGATATGCCCCAGGACATGCTATTCACACGTGGCTCATCTAGGGAGTTAACAACATACTCCGGTTCACAAAGACCGTCCTTTTGCTGGATAAAAAACTGTCTGATGTCCGAGCGCAGAGTCATGGTGAACAAAGTTAAGTCCAGCTGGCAGCCGGTCACCAGTGGTGTTCCCCAGGGATCGGTTTTGGGGCCTGTCCTGTTTAACATCTTTATCAATGACCTGGATGAGGGGATTGAGTGCTCCCTCAGTAAGTTTGCTGATGATAACAAATTGAGTGGGTGCGTTGATCTCCTTGAGGGTAGGGAGGCTTTGCAGAGGGATCTGGACAGGCTGGACAGATGGGCTGAGGCCAATTGTATGAGGTTCAATAAAGCCAAGTGCCAGGTCCTGCACTTTGGTCACAACAACCCCCTGCAACGCTACAGGGGGGAGTGGTTGGAAAGCTGACCAGCAGAGAGGGACCTAGGGGTGCTGGCTGACAGCCATCTGAACATGAGCCAGCAGTGTGCCCAGGTGGCCAAGAAGGCCAACGGCATCCTGGCCTGTATCAGAAATAGTGTGGCCAGCAGGACTAGGGAAGTGATTGTGCCCCTGTACTCAGCACTGGTGAGGCCGCACCTTGAATACTGTGTTCAGTTTTGGGCCCCTCACCACAAGAAGGACAGTGAGGTGCTGGAGCAGGTCCAGAGAAGGGCAACGAAGCTGGTGAAGGGGCTGGAGCACAGGTCTTATGAGGAGCGGCTGAGGGAGCTGGGGTTGCTTAGTTTAGAGAAGAGGAGGCTGAGAGGAGACCTTATCACTCTCTGCAACTACCTGAAAGGAGGTTGTAGTGAGGTGGGTGCTGGCCTCTTCGCTAAAGTAACAAGTGATAGGACAAGAGGAAACAGCCTCACCAGGGAAGGTTTAGGCTAGATATTAGAAAGAATTTCTTCACTGAAAGAGTGATCAGGCATTGGAACAGGCTGCCCAGGGAAGTGGTGGAGTCACCATCCCTGGAAGTGTTCAAGAAATGTGTAGATGTGGTGCTTAGGGACATGGTTTAGTGAGTTAGGTGGTGGGGGATTGGCAGTTGGACTTGATGATCCTTGAGGTCTTTTCCAACCTTAATGATTCTATGATTCTTTAGATGAGACAGAAAACAGAGATAAGGACTATTCCTGATTGGGAGAGATCTGAGATTCACTGCACGTGCTGGAGTCTGCTCAGGTAACTTGCCATGGATCCAGTGACAATCTACTAAGAGTTTGTCTCTGGATCATAGAGACCCTTCACAGCTTGAGTTCCTGATACGTAAACTATTCTTGTTTAGTGGCTCAGATTTTCCTATTTACTTCTGGAAAATACCAGAGCTTTGCTAGTTTTTACTAATGATTCAGAATAGAGACAGTGGCTTCAGCAGCGTAATCATTACTGATGTCACTGGGAAAAAGATTTTTCTTTAGAATTAATATCACATTTCCTCACAAGTAGGACAGAAAAATCCTCAAGACCCAATTCCCAGCTGAAACCAACAGCTGCCTCACTTCCAAAATTGTTAGAGAGAAAACTGCATAGAAAAAAGAATTTCTGAACTGTGGTCACAAAAGCAAACAAAATGAAGTATTACTGAATTCTTGCAACTGTGACTGAATGGACCCAACTAAGACATTTTCAGAATGAGCCAGGTGCCAAACCGCAGCAAGAAGCTGTTGTCATATTCCTGAATTCTAAGTACATTGTCCTTGGGAAAGTGTTCAGTGTTTTCTTGACACAGCAAAGCAGAGAGCTCACTTTACAGCTCATTTGCACTTAAAGACAACAGGCCTATTCAAGTGCTTGATGTTTACTTGGAGACAAGAGGTTTTTTGAGATCAGGACAGAGTGCTCACTGCTACATCATAAGAAGCTCATGGTGCTGCAAGTGGTGATGGTGACTGTTTTACTGTATTCTTAAACTCTACATCTGTCAGTAACTGCCTGAAGAATCAGGTCCACAGCACTTTGGGCCCAGTGAAGCACTCAGGCATGTTGAAAGCCCATCTAAGTCAACAGGACTGAAGTGTGTTCTTCCTATTAAGCATAAGCTGTCCTTATTAGAGATTTCCTGAGCTGAAGCACTGATTATTCAGTTTTTCTCTGAAGGTTGATTCTAAACCTGTCTTCTTTGATGAGAAACAGCCAGGACATAGAAACTCTTGGATCCAAATCTTAAAGAAGCTCACTTCACAAACTACAATCCCAACTGGAATTAAAGGCCATGGATTTGCACCAGAAAAAGTTGAAGGAAATTATAATACGCTATTACTGTCTTGTTGCCTACCAACAAAATAATGGTTATTTCTACTTAAGTGCCACTCTCATTAAAACTCCTAGTAAATATTTTTTGATTCATGAAGAAAAACAATGCCTACAACATTTTATATGCAGTTTTTGGTTAACACACATTCTGCCTCCCAAGGAATTTTTAAGAAGCATTCTAGCTTTACTGTGAACTGTGCTTATTATATTTGGCAGGTATCTGATGTTGTCATGCAAGTAGTACTTTACTATTAATATTCTCTTGCTTTATGTAAACCGAATGAAGAACAAGCTAAGAGAGTGTCTCTCTGTTATTGCTAAATGTGGCTGAAGGATATCACGCACCCTTGCTGGCTGACACTCATACCTGAGCTCTGCACATTGTTCAAGATTCTTAATGACAGCAACTGATAACAGCAGGAAATTATGCCTATGATCTCATAGCCTTTATGAATTAGCAAAAAGATTAATGGTAGTAATTGGCTCTCTTATTAGTCCTTTGCAACAGGTGCATAAAAGACTAGCTGTTCTTAAACTGCAAAAATAGAGCAGTCAACACTTATATTCTATCATCATAAATTAAAAACATTTCTGCTTAAGAAACACCAAGGTAGGCAATACTTTCTAACAGCACTGGAAAAGGAAAAAGGGATCATCATTCACTTTGATATGCAAGATATCATTTATCTAGTGCAGACAGCCCTAAAATCCCATGATAGGTCAAGAGGAATAAAAGTGTTTTAAAAAGGAGCGTTTGTGATATGATATGGTTAGAAACTGAACACATCAGTAGAAACAGAGTTTCAATCTCCCAGGTCAAAATGTTTCAAGAGGATGAAGGATTAGCAGAGACTGAATTTTTATACCCCAGTTTGGAGACTGCTTTAAACACAGCCTGGTCCTCGTCACAGAAGGATGATTACCAATGCATTAAATATTTAATATGTTAAAGTGGGCTTGCTAACGGATCTGCATCTCATTCCACACCCTGAATCATTAATGAAAGGTACATTTCTTTGTGATTTCAATGATTGCAGTCATAGATGAGTAGATTCGTTAATCTTTTTCCCAACACCTTAGTTCTATTCACTTTTTGTAGTTGGAGTTAGATGCCAGAAATATAACTTCCCTATTTTCCTGTCTAGGTACCTTTCCACTCATTCAGCTTGTAAATATTTCATGTCCTTTTTCGACTACACAATAGTAGTTATAAAAAGAGTAAAATGGAAAGGAGAAGGAAAGCCAAGTGAGCTTAAAGAAGCCAGTGGGCAGAGCAATCAACAACTCTCCCAAATTAGTCTGAGAGATTCACTTGCCCTTGAAATGCCTTCACTGTTTTTAAGCAGTTCTATAGCACTATACAAAAGATCAGCTCTTCCAAGACCAACCAATAGATAAGCTGCTTTTCCGAGTAGCAAAGGTGTGGTGTATAGTACCAGGGACCAATCCCGCATTTGGATCTCTGCTGGTGGAATTGGATCTCTGCTGGTGGAACCCTATGTTAGTCTAAGTCCCTCCTAACAGATCTCAAAAGTATAGACCTAACTGAAGACCCAAGGCTGGAAGTGTTATTAAGACTACGTTGTATTAATACAGCAAATCCTGAGAGCACACTCAATAAAGGGGCACTTAAAAAGTAATCTCTGCATAATGTCTTGCTTCCAAACTAATTTTTGAAGCCAAAGAGTTCATTTCTGCTGGGTCTTAAAAATTGTGGTCCATTCATTTCATTTTTTGCAAACATTCTCTTCAATTGCTTGATTTAAAGGAAACAATAGGCGGAAAAAAAAAATCAGTTTCTTTCATAAGATAAAGATGTTGGTGACTCTATGAATAGGGCTAAAGAAATCCTGGCCAAAGGTTAGTATTTGAAATTCAAAGTAGAAACTGAATGAAATTCTCATCCCACTTACAGCAGTGCAATTCTTGCTCCTACAAGGCACACAGCTGGATGGTGGATATCTCCTCATGTCCCAGGAAACAGCAGGAACACAGATCACTGAGACATCACCTTTCCATCAATATGATGATGAGCAGAATTTGGTGCCATTCTTTTAAATTGTAGCAACAACCAAAAGACTAGTTTTCCTTAATTGAAAACTATGACTGCTGGTCACTAAAAGTCTCACAAGTTGCTCACTCTGCTTTTTCAAAAAGTATCTTTGAAAAAGAAGAACAGCAGTGAGGTTGTGAACATTTACCCCATCAAGTGCACTGTAAATCAACCACAGAGATATAAGCGAACAGGTCTGTATCAGTCTTTGCTCAAGAGGGTTTTGCCTTCCAGAAAGCAGATGAAAGAGCATTTAATTAGTTGCTCTGCTCATTATTCATACATTAATAAAGGCACTTGAAAGGTATAGTTTCATTACTCATTGACATCAAATTTCAAAGCCCCTGTTCTCTCATATTCAAACTAAATGTGCAAAGGTAAATCAGCACCTTCATGCAGAGGATGCTACGGGAACTATCTTTCTTTGCGCTACATAACCACCCTCAAACCCCAGTCCCACAGTTTATAGAATGACAAGGGACTTGCTGACTCTAGTTTGTAATCAAACTGCATAAATTTAACGCTGAGTTTTTCAGCA
This sequence comes from Pterocles gutturalis, assembly GCF_000699245.1. Classification (NCBI taxonomy): domain Eukaryota; kingdom Metazoa; phylum Chordata; class Aves; order Pterocliformes; family Pteroclidae; genus Pterocles; species Pterocles gutturalis. The sequence continues at coordinate 8,386 of NW_010098771.1, forward strand.
TCCCTCCCATCACAGAGGGGCAAGGGGGGAGTCTGCCTGCACTTTCCACGCCTTTCATTGCCATCCCAGGAAGGCAAAAATGACATAGCAAGCTGTCAGCAGGGTAGAGGCATGTAGACAGAAGTCACTGGATGCAGATTTCCTAGGAGTCATGTTGCTACAGATTTTCTCCATGGAAACCCAGCTTCACCAATTCTGTGCGGTCCCACAGGGCACATCCCAGACTCAGAAGCCTTTGATAATTTCTCTGGACAGTAAACCAATTATATCTTTATAAAGCAATACGAAAAGAGTAGATAGAGGCCTCCTTCTCCTGTTTAATTTTCAAATTGTTATTTTTGACAAGAGAATGTAAAAAAATTTATTTGAAACAAACATTAAAATACTACAACTGAGCTCACAGAAAATTCATGATGAAGTCAATAAAAATCAGGCAAATGAACTTCTCCCAGAAAAGCGAACTGGACTTTTCCTATATGTTGAGCAGGACAAGGATTCACCACTAATTTTCTTTAAGAAAGTAGTGACAGAATTTTGAAGTGAAATGTGTGAACAACTCATCCAAAATACACAGAATATGTTCAAGCAAACTTACTTAGAATGAGACATTTCACAATTGTACATTTTTTCCCCAGTATGATTCAGTCAGCACAGCTGACTGAACAATTCTGATAATGTATGAGTTGAATAACCAGTTTGATTGTCCTGACATTTTTGAATGAGATATGTAATTTTTTTGCATCACACACCCAGCTGTTCTAGTGAACACCATGTAGCTATTTGTACTTTCCAGGACGAAAAAATTACAACTCTTGGTTTTAAAGCTCATTAATAAATATGCACTGAAGGTGACAAGAACTTTGATTCTATATAAAAAAAAAATAAATTAAAAGCTAAATTATTCTATGCAAACCTTCAGTTCCTCCTGAATTTTTTCTTCCTCCAATTTGGCAGCTTTCCGATCTTCTATTTCTATTTTCCATTTTTCTGCCACTATTCTGGCTTTTTCTTGAGCCATAGCATCCCGGAATTTCTTTGTAATTTCAGCCTCCTTTTGTCTCCTTCAGAAAAGAAATTGAAAATAAAAATTTATTTGAAAATGAAAAATTATTTTTTAAAATTGAGATCAATACTTGCTCACTGATTACAACAAATAATTAGCATAAGACTTCATGGAAATATACATGGAAAGAACTAAAATGTATTTAACAAGAGACCTACCACAAATCATATCTGAGGAAACTATCCAGAAAGCAGATATTTTCAGTTTTTTATAAGTGACTAATTAAAATAGCACCTTCTAAACTGAACAAGTACTTTTTGAACGTCTTTGAGTCACACCCTAAATTTTTCCTTCCCTGGCTGAAAAAATAGATTTTTCTGTCAGTCTAGCAAAGCATGACTGGGAATTTATTGTTTCTCAAACATAAATGCAAATGTCTACTAAATTCTTACACTAGGTTTTTTGTTAGTACTAACAAAGCAAAAGGAATGCAGAACACAGGTTGAAGTTTTTAATCCCCGCTTAAATATACAATCACTACAAGCAAGGAGAATCTCATGTGAAAAGGAATAATACAGAATAATCTGATATTTAAATTGCCACTTTAGAGTGCTGTGCTACAAAAGGAAGTGCAGGAGGCAGGTGGTCTACTTCCCAACAATGTAAAGCACAACAAGACTTCTGAATCTCTCCCAAAACTGGAAGAAGCCCTGCTGGAAACACCAGCATGGCACTTTGTGTAATCAATTTCTGAACTGCTGGGATAAGAAACCAATTTCAAAAAGGATTTTACGTACCAAGTTCCCATTGTGGGCCTAGATGTGTGATCCAATAGACATTTCTCATTTAATAATCTCAAAACAAGATTGTTTCATTTTTATTTATTTACAGACTTGTCGGTGGTTTAGCAAAATTCCCCAAAAGAAAAATGTTTGCTTCACTTTTTTTTAGTGAAAGAGGGGTTTTGCTTTTCAATATTCAATAAAAATAAAATTATATTTTTCATGCAATGAAACATTGCCAAAAAGAAGTGAAAGTAAATGTTCACAAAACATACTTACCAGTTTTACCCACCATTACCTGCCACCTTTCTACAAGGCCATGTCTCCCATTAGCCAAGTGGACCCCGAATTCAGATTCTTAAATCCTCACCATAGTTCTTCTGCCTCCTTCTGTGCTTGCTGCCTGGCTCTCTCTGCTATTAGCTCCTCTGATATCTGTTCATACGGCTTGTCACCTGGGGCTTCTCCCATAACCCAGACCCAGACCTCACCATCCATCCCACGTAGCCACTGCACGTGTTTGCCATTACCTGCAACAGCCGCCAAGAACAAAAAAAAAAAAAAATACACTATACTGGCTCAAATTCTTATGTAAATATACATGAAAATATGGGAAATCTGCAATTTAGAAACATTAAGCTTGCAATTTACAATTCAGAATAGAACATTACTAAGAGCTTGGATGAAATCTTTGGATTTGACCAACCTACCTTGCTGGGGGGAAAAAAAAAGAGTTTGTACACTCCAGATCACACAATCTTTGAAAGTTCTCTGTCCCACAAAAATAAATAATTAATGATTCTGGCATGTATTTCCCAGAATTTAGATATTATGATCCCTTTGTAAGTATATCTTCTTGCTTCACTCAGCAAGGAATGAATGAAGAGGATTGAAAAAGGGATGGAGTGACAATAACAACAACCAGTGACGTTACGTAAGTAGCAGTGATTCAGCACACAGAGAACATCAAATGTTGATGTTTCATCAGAACCCCTGCAAAAAATCCAAGAATTTCCTTCTCCCACAGTGTGAAGGGGGAGTTTCAGAAAGCCTGCATACTCATAGTACACCACTCAACAGGGCAGAAGCTTTTCTGTTCAGGTAGGTAATCTCAGGAAAGAGATTAGGTTTCTGGTTCAGTTTTCATGAAAGACACCGTGCAAAAACCTACAGTTACTGTATTGACAGAGTGATTTTAAAAACACACACACACAAAAAAAAAAAAAAAAAAAGCCTGCATGCTCTTTACAAAACAGACTATATTTGGTCAACCTTTACATCCAAGAACCAGCTATTAGATTCTTGTTGACTACAAAGGACACTAGATTAGATCCTATCTGAACACATTTTCATAGTCATACATACTACCTGACTTTGTGTGGTTTGGTCTTTGCCTTCTGCTTTTATACGTGGAACTCCCATATTTAACGCCTTTTAGACGTTCATAATAAGGAATTGCTAGAAACACCTCTTATGCTTCCATTTTTGTCTTATTTCTTGCCAATTTGTTGAAACTTCTTCACAAAAGGAGATTTCACCACAAAGACCATTGCCAAGATGGACAATGGATTTATTTTAAAGAACACAGACTAAAAGGCCATAAAGATTCAGCAATTCACCTCATTTCTTGCATATTACAGTCCACTAGATTTCACCTTCTTACCCAAATATTGAGGTTAGTAAATTGTGCATGGCCACATAGCTTCTAAAAGGCATCCTGTCTCATTTGAAAACATGAAGCAATGGACAGTCCACCATTTTCTTAGGTAGGTTTTTTTTTCTGATGCTCCCATAAGAGTTAAAAGAAACCTTGTCCTATTTGAATGGTCAATCTTTGCTTCTGATCTTTCTACATCTTTCTCCACTAGCATCAGCTTAGCTACTCTCACCTTCAAATACCTGTTGTTTTAGGGCAGTATCCATTTAACCAGATTAAGTTTCCCAATGCATAATCAATAAAGTGTTTTTGACATCCCAGACTGAAAAGACAAACTGCAGGAGGGAATGAAGCGAGGCTGTTGACAGCAGGCAGTGCCGCTGCCAACCCACCCTCACGACTGTTGACAATATGAACTGAAGGCAACTAACATATCAGATCTCTCAATGAAAGCCAATATTCTATATCAAATTTGAAAACGTGACTTACACAAATTCCAAGTGTTGGCCTAATGGTACTGACTTCAAAGGGGTTGGGGAAATTTAAGCTAATAATATTTTCCAGTAACTCTCAAAAGCATTTGCTCTTTCACAGTCTATCAGATTACATCTCAGGTTATAAATGCAAATGCATTTTATCATGGTTCCTATTCTGTACATTCCTGTGCTCCTTTCAGAAACACATTTATGTCAGTTTTTGGACACAGCATTTGAACACTGTCTGCCAAGAACTGACTGGCCATATCAGTACTTGCCTACAAGGTTTTCACCTACTGCATTTCATTATAAAGTATCTTGAGAAGTACAGAATGATTTCCCAGGAGTATTGATCCCACATAACCAATGGCAGCTTTTGTGTTAAAAGTGGCCCATGTCCTCTTTCTTGGGAAGAATCTAGAGGAAATCTAACACTGTGAAAATGGAATTCTTGCCATACAAAAAAATCTTTGCAGCCTGCAGAACCAAGCTCACAGCGGTGTGTCAGCTCTTCTAGGCCAACGATACTGGGCTTGCCTTTTAAACTCTAGAACCAATTGCTGAAAGCACAGAAAATTATTTTCCTTATTTTTAGGAAACCAGTGTTGCCTGCTTTGCAAACAGAGAATTACCACCATCGAGGGCTGATTATATTAAAATAATTTCTGCTTTAAGATGTCTCTCAAGTATTACATTTTTTTCTGCAAAATAAGCTATTTGGTTAAACACACTTTATTTCCAAATGAAAGAAAAGAAAAGGAAGGAAGAAAAAGGAAGGAAGAAAAAGGAAGGAAGAAAAAGGAAGGAAGAAAAAGGAAGGAAGAAAAAGGAAGGAAGAAAAAGGAAGGAAGAAAAAGGAAGGAAGAAAAAGGAAGGAAGAAAAAGGAAGGAAGAAAAAGGAAGGAAGAAAAAGGAAGGAAGAAAAGGAAGGAAGAAAAATTCAACTAAATCTAAAAAGTAGAGACGGGCCCTGACTAAACAAATTTGAAATCCAGATGAGAAAGAGGCAATGAAGCCTCATGTTTCCTGCTCAGAAGCAAGCTTTTCTGCCCAGTCACAAAGCCTAATTCAGAGTCAGGAAATAAAAATTAAATCTTTTGAGTCTCAGTGTTGTGCCTTGACCACAAAAGTAGTTTTCTTTTCCTGGAGAGACTGTGGCAGGCTGTAAATAATTACTATTAGGAAGTAGGGGGCATCAAAATTTGTCTGGATTGGAAAGTAGAAATGAAAATGTTTTAGAAACAAACACTGCTTTATCAGGAAAAGGTACTGAATAATTTACCAAGTCTTTTCCATCTCTACTCTGCAGACCAATGATTTATCGACTGTACTGCTCTACCAGGTTTTATGTTCTAAGCAACTCTGTAGCACCCCAAGGCAGCTACATTAATTCTTGCAGTTCTTTTCACTTGTAGCTCCTCCATGAATTGGTATCTTCCACACCATTTCCCTAAACCTACACCTATACTGCTTTGAGACTAGTAAAACAGTTTCTGGATATTGGTCCTTACTCCAGACAAATAGAAAATCAGGTATTGCAAATTTTCAGCACAAAGGGATGGCAGTGAAAACTTTGTTAGAGACCTACAGCCTGAACCAACAGTAACACAAATTTGCACGTATGAACAATGTATAAAGTATAAAACAATGCCCTAGAGAGCAGCAGTAAAGTCAAGGCTCTCACCTATGAGAATAATTAATCTCTACCAGCAGCACCACTGATCTCATACAGACACAGAGCCCTGGAGCATAACCAGGAGCTGTGCTGTACGACACCACAGGCTGCTCTGGCTCTTGTGCTACCACCCTTTGGAAGTCTCTGGTGCAGGCAGGGCATCGTTACTGCCATAGTTGAACGCTGCCAGGAAATACAAACGCTGCCAGCCACCTTGGGAGAGAAAGAAAGCAGCTCCTGAAGGTGCATGGGAGGGACAATCCTCACTGCACACAGTGCTCAGGCTAAATCAGGCTTCACTTCCAGTCAGCTCAGACTTTCACATTGTGACTAAGGCCTGAAACACATGAAATTACACAAAGGAGAACTAGGTCTTTCATTGCCTCTGCTAATCAGTACAGAGGAGCAGAACCACAGATTGGGTTCAGGGGTTTTATGGGTTTTGGTTTTTTGGGTTTTGTTTTTTTGGTTTTGTTTTTGTTTTGGGTTTTTGTTTGGTATTGTTTGGGGGTTTTTTTAATGATAGTTTTGGGTCATGTCTGGGTTAATTAGAAACACACGTATGAAAATCAAAAGTGCTTTAAAAATAACTGTAATCAAAGCCAACAGAATACTGCTGGAGTCAGCTTCCTTCCTCCCAGTGCATTTGTCGTTGCTTTAGCAGTTACAGCATCCCCAACAATTCCCATTTATGATCCATCTCCAGTGTTTACAAGGGAACTACTCCAAGAACCATGAGAGGCTAGATTTGGTGTCAAGTCTTCCAGCTGTGCTGTCACTTAGCCACAGCCTGCTGCTTAGTTCAGCAAAATGACAGAGAGCACCAGTAATCCCAGTTGCCTTTCTATCATAGAGAATATTACAGGCTGTGCCAAGTGTAAATTCAGAAAGAATCACTGACTAGAAGATCACCAATTTATACTCTCAGAAACATGGAATGGCATTCAAAGTCTGCTTAAACTTTCTCAAAAGAGTCTGCTATTTCCATGAACAGTCTTGTTTCTCTGAGGTTGGACTTCCCACCACACTTCTGCATGGGAGCTACAAACCTCTGCAATACCAATTGAATCCTTCCTCACTTGCTAGAAAGCTTCATCAAATATGAAAAAAAAAGTCGTCAAATATGCTTTGACTCTCTCTTTAGAAAATACTCGTTTTCTTTTCTCTCTCTGCACTTGAAAAAGGCTTCTGAAACTTATGCTACATTTGAAATAGGCTGCATGGGCAGTCACTGCTGACATCAAGCTGATCAGCCTGATCTACTTTTGTCATTCAGAGACAAACCGTAGCTTGTGGAATTTGGTGTGTTTGTAGGGCTGGGTTTTTTGTTCTTTTGCAGTTTAGATAGCTGGCATACTTTGGTCTAAGCACAGTGTGTTTTACATGAGATTTTACCCTTGGCTTTCCAAGCAAATTATTTTTATGGCTTCTTTAAAGTAGAAGCTTGAATTTTGGTAGTCTGCAGGGTAGATGATGTTCCATTCAGAGTTTCATTACCTGCAGGGCATGTTTTAGAAGCACACTGATCAGGATGAAAATGAGAATGTGAGCTTTAGGCTGTTCTCAGTCCAAGTATTTAATTATATATATTTTTTTAATATATAAACACACACATAATTTCACTTCTTTTTAAGGAGAAAACCTAGGAAATTACTGTGTATGTTTCTGAGAGACTGGTCAAGGGACACAATGCACTTTTGCAAACATTAACCGTGATAAATCCATTAAAATACATATAGAATAATTAGGTGGCAACAATGAAAGTAATTAAAATAACACAATCCCACAATAAGCTGAAGATCTGCTATAATTAATTCTGTGGTCTACCCCTGCTAATAGTCAAATGGCCATGAACCCCTCTCTTAAAAGAATACGTTGAGAAAACCCAGTCACTTAGTTCTTAAAACAACAAGAAGAAAATGGGGAAAAATTCTGAACTTCTCAAGCATGCCCCCAACACTTCAGTTGATTCACCCTCCAATTTGAAGACTGTGTTGTCTGCCTTCCTATTTAAAGGAGGATTTGCAGAGGGAGAAAGAAATTCAGCTGATTTACATGAATATATCAATAAGGGTTGCAGGATCTTAGCATTGCTGAAAAATCAGCCTTCATGGCTCTCCAGCTGCTTCCTGATCATATAACAAAGTCAATCTTCTGTTTATGGAATTACAGCCTGTTACCATGGAAATAATTATACTGCAATATACCCCTGCAGGATCAAATAAAGACAGAGTGACTGCAAGAGAGCAAACATTAAGGGAGGAAACAGTTACTCAAATAAGACTATGGTAATTAACAAATACAGCAAAGATAACTGTACATAACACTCAAAGGTAAGTGGGCTTGCACTATCACATGGTATGTATATATGCAATATGTATATATTGCATAGGTTTGCATATTGTAAACCAAAAAAGAAGAAAAAAAGAAACACAGAAATAAAGTATTATTTATGCAGTCTCTATTTAGCATGTCCCAGATATTTTCTTGGTTCCCTGGGCAAGGCACATTGTTACACCTAACAGTTTTGTAATTTGCCCATTTTCAACTGGGAGATAACATCCAGAATTTACTCTTAAAGACATTGCTCTAACTCCATGTATAATCTAGAGGTAGTCTCTTGTCTGTCCATTTTAATGACCCTTTCACTGTAAGAAGTATAAAAATGCAGGTACACCTCATATCAAAGTCAAAAGTTGTAAAATTATTCACATCAGTATAATTTTATTTTTCTTTCTTCACAAAAAATGTTAATAACATAGCACTATAATTTCTGATTCCTGATCCCAACCAACCCCAAAAGCAGGGAGCACTATACTGCTACAGTGAGATTTTCTAGCACCACAGCACATCAGTGGAGTTGAAGGTTAATGAACCACCAGCAGTGTCTGGCTAAATCTGCTGCTCTCTTGAATATACTGAGTTTTCCCGTGTCTTCCAAATCCAGCCATCAAAACCTAGTGCCTCTGTCCTTGGATGTTTTAGTCGTTTATGCTAAAAACTGGCAAAATCAGCAAGGAAATATTCAACTAGCTTGGGCAAATCCAGCTCTCCCCCTAGGCGCAGTACGGCTCTCTTTCTGTATCAAGTATTCATGAGCCTGCAGACTGTCACAACCTCATATCATTACCAGAGCACTAGTATGTACCAGAAAGCCCATCTAACACCACTGTGTCCAGACAGGCTGAGGAACATAACTCCACGAAGAAACATGGGCTGCTCTCCATGCCCATGGCTCAATTAACCCAGCAGCCTCTCTCAGCAAGCAGTTGATGCCAGATGATTCAGATAACAGGAGTGCTGAGAACCACACGTGTGCAAGAGAAACTTCCAGTGCAATAAGGCCCGGGTAGCCGGGAATGTTCTGGTCTTAGTTTTCTGCAAAACAGAGAAGTCAGCTGCAGGGCAGGATATGAGACTAAGAAGTGCAGATTTACAGATAATCCTAAAAGTGCAGAGAAGTCCCTCTGGATTTGTTCCATGAGATATATATTTAGGTCATATGGCGGCTGGGGGTCTCTTTCTAGCTCCAGGTTCAAAGAAGTGAACAGACTGCGCAGAAGCTGCTGTTTAACCCTACCTCAGTACCCAGGCACACTGAGCACGAGCTCTGAGCAGCTGAGCGCTGGCCCCAAGGTACACAGCACTAACAAAGCTGCATTCTATCAACAAGCTGCTATATATGTGGTGAATGTTACATTAAAACTTTTCCATTTACTTCAAATTAGTTAGCTCAATCCCCTAATAAAAATTATTCTAAGGTTCTTGCTAATGTTCTCCTGTTAGTTTTTCAGTTGTATCTGAATTGGAAGCAAAAGACAGGGCTCTACAGAATTCAAGACCACATACAACCAGAAATTTCAGAAATACTTAAGTCTGTTGTCTCTGGTTAGACCCACATCCCATGATACAGAGAAAAAGACAACAAATGCTGCCAGGAGCACATCTCCGTAGGACATGTCACTGCATGTACGACCACTCACCTGTCACACACACACTGAAACACCCGTCCACCCCCAGGCCTTCACATGTGACACTGATGTATCGTCCAACCACCCCTTGGTGATATTTGAAACACTTGCTTCCAAATAGCTTAATCTATTCTCTAATGATTTTCTAACACAAATGCCATTTTGATAAAGAAATTATTTTCCAGCCACGCTGTGATAAGCCTACCTAATTTTCTTCCAGCTACTCTTGTTAAAGACAGGTAAATAAAAGTGTTTACAAATAGCTCCTGCCTGAACATCATGAGCTGCAGTTCACAATGAATAAATGTCAGAAAAAGCAGCAGCAGACCAGCATTGTCTTCCCTCCCACATGGCTGCCCTTCAGCTACCCGGTGCTCAATAGTTTTTGAGATCTCATTTTGGGTATGCTGACAGCTCTTCATACTGTTTCAGAGTCAAAATCCAAATTGGCAGGGTCCTTTGCCTTACTCCCAACTCAGCTACACTGGTTAAAGGGTTCCTGCCTAATCAAATAAACATAGTTCTTTGCAAATTGCAAAGCTGCCTGTCAGTCAACTCTCAGTAAATCCCAAAGGGAACTTGAAATTTTGAGACTTCCTTTAGTGATTTTAGCACAATAAGAAAAGGCAACCTGTTTTACTACAATGAAAACATGTCCTGAAAGATCTGCCCAGGAGTAATTTATAAATGAACTGGAGATGGAACTCAAATAATACAACTTACTTGTGAAGCTTTTTTGTTACAACTCAGCAATCGTGATTTAATTAAAGCTACAAAATACTTCTTTTACCTTGAATAAATTCACTAAACACCACAGTTTTGGGAGGATCTAAATGATGCTCAAATTCTACTGATTTTTAGGCAAGATACAAATGTAGGCTAGGTACAAACAGCAAAAACATGGGAAACGTTTATTCAACAACTTCTGAAGGAACTATTTCATTCTGAAGTGATGTTTATATATTGCTCCCTTTTGATATCAATCAGTGTTTTTAAAAAGCAAAGGAAATTAATACTATTGAATAATCTGAAAACATTTCATTCACCCCAATGTGAAATAATTTCTTTAACATTGACTCACTCTGATACAAATTTCAATTTTAACCTTTCCTCCAGACACATGAAACCAAACAATCCAAATGGAAAACCAGGCACAGTTTAGCATTTACTGAAGGTGACTAATATTATTTTCTTTATAAATTAAGAATAAGACTAATTACACATAGACTGTTACACTATTTGGCTTGCTAAACACTCTCAACAACCTACATCTTATTTCATGCTGTGGACTTCGTTCTGTTTCCTAAGAAACAAATTTCATAGTACTTGACACGACACTTACGCACAATCTGCATTCAGTGACACTTCTGTAAAGATCACTGTAGATTTTGGGCCTTTGCTAGTTAAGTTTCAAAACAATTAAAAAAATGATCACACTGATGACTATTCCCTAAACCTGCTGGTGATTTTAACTCTAGTGCAAAGCCAATGTGGCTTGCATAGGCTACTGTTTTCCTCCTCCAACTCTGCACTTGTGGTTTCTGCAAGACAACACATCTAAACCTTGCACAAGAACCCTTCGTCCTCAAGTCACTGCAGAAAATCAAAACTGGATTCACAATCACCACTATGTTTTGAAAAATCTGCCCCTTTTGCTATGCTGCTAGGTTCACACATACCATTGCAGGTAAGTTCTTGAATTCATGGAGAATTGGACCAATTGGGGTATAAGACTACAGATCACACCCAAACACTTTTTTGGGGCATTTTTAATTAGAGAAGTGCCCATTGTCAGTAATTCCTTCTGTTCTATCTCACCCTACCCCAACCCAAAGATGTGGGGTAAAATTTTCATTTGTAGCTCTTCAAACTATAAAGAAAACAAAAGGATTTGAAAGGTATTCCTATAAAGATAATTCCGAGTAAATTAGTAAAAAATTATTTTATACAAATATTACATTGTATTCATGAACAACATACACATTTTTCTGTCAACTAGAAAATCTCAGAAACTTGGCACAACATTATATATACTGAAGTCTCACCTCTGTTTTCTACTATATGTCAGGCTACAAAGATCTCTATAAAGTCAGAGTAACTCTTGCCTTCAACAAAATAGCATGAACATACAACCTGCATCATGCGGTAGAGAATCAAACACAAAACCTTGCAGATGAAACTCCTCAAATCCCTCAGTTTCAAAGGAATAAAGAACACATAATTGCAGTAGCTCTAAATTTCCCAGTAGCCACTAATTTTAAACATGAATAAAAATACTCCATATTCTACACTGTGGAGCAGGGGGAGAATGTTTGGAAATTCACTTATACATCAGTGGAAGCTGAAAACTAAGAAGCTTCAAGGTCCAAAAAATGTTGATGTGAAATATCTTTTAGCAAAAAAATCATCATATATTTTAAGATAATAAAGAATTATTACAATCATCTACTCTGACCCTTTGAGTCATACAAACAAAAATACTGCACCGTAATTCCTATCTTACACCATAATTTCTGGTTGACTTTTTTCACCTTTGTTTTTTTTTTTTTTAAACAAGAAACTAGCTCCACTATGAGACCATTTACCATCATATTATGGAACTATACAGTAGAAATCAGTTACAAGTATCTGTATAGTTAATTACCAGCATTCCTGAAAGGTGGACTATCTTTTCTAACTCTGGTCCACATCAGTTCATGGAAATCAAAATATATTTTCAGTGGAACCAAATGCCTGACTTGCAACTCGAACTCCAACAGCTCTCTCTACAAAAAAATCAGTAAGACCAGTTCTTCAGTGCGGTCCTGAAAGAAGCAGAAAATTTCTAACACTGGGCAAAAGTCAAATATAAGCAATACCTAAACTGGCAATTTAAGAACATAGAATGGAAATAGGTTACTGTGAAATTTAACTCCTTGTGTATTTGTGAATATTTTTGTCAGAGCAAATACAATCTATAGGTTACTCTGCTATTCTCCTTCCTCTCATACTTTATAAGTCAGAGAATTAATTACCCAGGAAGTGGTCTCCCATAGTAGGAAGCTGAACACGTTTAATGTATAATTTATATATTGAAATTCAGGGGTCAACACTGCGACAAATCATCACATAAATATTTTTGCAGTTCTGCATCTGTCTTTCTCAAAGAATGAGCATAATAAAGATTGTCTCAATTATATGTTTGACTGTTTTGGTATGTGGAGTTAAATTGCATTTTGAATTTTCCCTCAGCTACAAATCAATGAAAATGAACAAGGGTTTTGTTCTGTATGAGGGAACCTATTTTGATGCCATCCCTCTTTGAAGAGCACCATTCACAGTAAGAACACTAACATGAAGAAAATAGACATCAAATAGAATTAGGTTTTCAAACATCCACCTTGCCGTCTGTGAGGGGACATTTTAAACTCCTATTATGGCTGATTAGGGTGTTCTGAACATTCCTTCCTTATTTTAGGGGTACCATGGTAACTTAACTCTAGAATCATTTCATAAAGGCCTGCGCTTCAAGTGAGTCTTGGAAACAAGTTTTTCTTTAATAATAGTCTTTGAATTGTTAACTGTCTAATGGGCACTTTGCAGGGTTCAGAGGCTCTAAAAATTTTAAGAATTCTGATGACTGAATCCAATAATCTATCTGCATTGAGGTGCTCCAAGCAAAGCTTTCTACCATGGCTCTGTTAACATCTGTAACCTTTTAAACACTGACTGCAGAGTCACATAGCTACTAGGGAGCTTTCTCAAAATCAGCTACCCAAAAGTATTAGAATTTTTGAATATTCAAGTTTTAATAGATTCAAAGATGGGATAAGATCTGTGCCATTTCACAGGGAAAGGAGTGTGTGACATATCTCTGTGACATTTCCTTGTTGAGTGAGGAATCACTGCAACTACGTTTCCAAGATGAAAATGTTTTCTATCTCACAACAGCCTAAAAACTTCATCCTGTGAATGGGGAAAGATTTTGAAGCCACTTGTTCAGAAAAGAGAGCAAGGAAATAAGTATTTCTGTTTATTCAAAATCACATGGACCCAAGACCAGACACTTGGAAATTAAATTTGGAGAAGTACTTTTTTGATGTTTTTTTCCATGATTTTGCTTATCTGCTTTATAAGTCAACACATGTAGCATCTGTAACAGCCTGTTGAAGGAGCTCCATAGTTTAACTACATGTTACATGAAATATGAAACACATTTCTGTTTTTTTTCTGGTTTTGCTGTTGGGTTTTTGTACATGCTTGCCCCACTATTATCCTATTCCCTCGACATAATCTTTTGAAGAGTGTTTACTAGTACAGATGGAAATGTAGTCACATGTGGTTTGGCTGTTTTCTTATTCACAATCTACCCTTCGTAACAAGCCCAAATTCATGAATTTATCTCCTAGTCCAGCCACCTGGAAACATTTAATACCAAGTCAAGAAATCTCAACAGCACAGGCAAGACTGCCTTTTACCTGAGGGGGAGGGGTGGGGATGGTAGGTGAAGAAAAAAGCCATAGGAGTGGATACTTGGTCACGGTCCATCTGTTACCACTGAGAGAATTCTATTCAGTGACTCCTGACTGAAAGAGGCACTTCAAAATTATTCCCTTTACTCCCACAGTAAACTATTACCCTGGAGAAAGAACCAGCCTTGAGAGACATGAACCAGGAACATTGTGCTTTTGCTGGTCCAGACTGTCTTTTTGCCTATGGGGACAGCTGGCACCCTTCCTTATAATCTCTTCCAGATACATGCTGTACCATAGCCAGTTGCATGCCCATCATCCCCAGCTCTTAAGGATAAAAGGAAGTCACAAATCTTACTCTGCTTGCGCCTAGCTGTTTTCCTCAGCATGGCCTCCTCCATACGTGCTTTTTCTTCCCTCTCCTTCCAACGTCTCAGCTGCTCTTCTCTCATTTTGTAGAACAAGATCTGCTTTTGCTCTTCATTCAGCTCTGCCAGGAGCTCAGGATCAATATACATATCACGCAAAATTTGCTGCAGCATGATGACTCCAAAGGGGGGAAAAAAAAATGCCAACAAAGAGATAAGCCTGCTTCCAATAGTACTTACTACAGCGACAAAATCCCACAGACAGCACTCCAGAAAGCAACCTGCAGCAAAGGATCTCTCCCACGCCTGCCTGCCCAGAAGAGGTTTGATTCTTGCTCTGGCCCTCTTGGCGCAGGCATATTCTGCTCCTTGTCTCTTACAGGGACAGAGTTCTCTGCTTATCTCATCCTCCAAAGGTAGGGACAGGTGTCAAGTGAAAGGAAGGGGGAGGGATAGAGAGGGATAAGGGAAAAAACAAAAAGGCCAGGAGAAAAAAAAAGTCACTTCAGTGCTCCTGACTGCAAGCCAGTAAAAATAATGGTTTCTTGATTGAACCCATCAGCTTTGCTCCCTTGAGCAGGAAGAAATTCAATGTAGAGAAAGTCTCTGACTTTCAGCTCAAGTGGTTCCCTTCAGCAGCATTACACTCCCAAGGGTGTAAGTGCTGCCCAGGGGTTTAAAGTGACACCATGGTTAAAGGTATCACCTACACCAACAATATCTATGTCACTTTGGGAACTGATCTCTTCTGATAAGAGAGAAGAAATGAGTTTGCATATTATTTCCCAGCCTCGCCTGTTAACTAGGCACAACAGGGTAGGTCATATTGAAGGTCTTATTTACCTGGTGCTGACAAATATTGTCATGCAGCAAATGGATTAAAATGCCTTTAAAATTAAAAGCAGGTGTAACAAAAACCACAAGAACCTTTTTATCACTTTATAAATAGTAAATTAATATTAATTAAACATGAGAAAGTTCTCAGCACCTCATGCGGACTATGTGAGTGCTTTCCACCTTGCAACTGGAGAAAGTGACAATGTTGCTCTTCAAGCAAATGGTGGCTTTTCACTGTTTAATAGACTTTTACCAAAATGAGTGACATACTATTATTTCAGCACCAGGGCCAACAGCCACCTAATTATGTAAAAAACAAAACCAAAAACAAAACAAAAAAAAACCCAACACACCAAAACCCAAACTCTCCAGATGCTGGAGCCAGCTGTCACCAGGTAGGGGCTCAACCCCTCTGGGGAGTGATGGCACTTTGTGGGAAGAGGATATCTTCTGCAGAGAACCAAGATGCAGCCACTCCAATTCATAACAAAACACAGATCACATTTGCAGGCTGAGCTGCATCCCACTGCATGATGTTTACATAAGAATGAAAGGGAAAAGCAATCTGCATTTCCTCACAAGAAACCTGCTTTATAGATAGGTATTTGTCAAATTCTTACATGACTTCTATGATCCTCGTATTCAAAAACTTATAATGTTAACACATCTATTCATGTAGCATTATTTTGAGGTAAGCAAAATATTATCATCTTAATTTAGACAGAAAAAACATCTAACCTAAACTAAAATTCAAGAGAAGATAATTTATCACCTAGAAGCATTAGCCCACATATAATACTTGAACAATATCTTCAGCTGAAACAATTTCAGAACCCATCACCTTTGGGCTTTACAGAGTTCAGTTCACATGCATGCCACCCTGCAATTCAGAATCTCTCATGTACAGATTTTGTCTCCTAAAATAATACGCTTTATGTTTTTCATTTTTTACAAAATACAGTTTATCAAGAAAAAACAGAGGGTAAGAAAGACTTTGTTACCGCTTCTTATATTTTACTTGGTCAGGCATAGAAGGGGGAGAGCCTGGGGGGGTATGGCCTTTGATTCTCTGCTTTTATTCAATTATATTAGAGCTGTGGCTCCACATTTTGGCACTAATTGAAAAAGACTCGCCTTGGCAAAGGCTTCAAGGCAAGCAGTTTTGCTGTTCTATCCATTTGTCATCTTTCTTATTTTATTTTACTTGACTTCACAGAACAGAAATCAAATCCTGCACAGAAGCTATCACAGTGCAAAGAACAAACTCTTCATCAAGGATTATGGGCGTTAAGTGTGGTAAGAACCACCATTTCTGAACTGCACTTAGCTGCAGAAGTAGCTCAGAAGGGAGACACAAGACAGCATACAAACAAGATTTCAGGCCACTAGTGGTAACGTTCAATGAGCAATCACACAACAAAAATAGGAAGAGCAAGGAGATGAAATGAATATTTCTAAGAACAACCTGAAGATTATTCCAAAAAATATTTGAGAATGGTAACCAAATGATAACGTGGAATTAATCTGTGGGGGAATATTTTTTTAAAAAAAGGTCACATGTCGAAGTGTAATCATCTAATCACAGCAATGAATCTGATCAACTTCCACTGTCAAAGCTTTTTTTCTTTGGATCATAGCAAACCTGAAATAAAAAAAAATGAGGAGATGCCAAGTGGACATAAGGAAGATAAAGAAATACTCTGACATAAACCAACATCCAACAGAAGTAGAAAGATACACTATAAAGTCTGACATTAGTTTCTTATCCAAGATAAAAATACCCTGCCTCAGAACATTTTATCTTTCAACTCTCACATGGGTGGCAGTTTTTCATCAACACTCTCCCTTTGCTTTCACTGGTAGCTAAGTTTGGTTTTAGACTTACGTTTCTTTATGGGGTGGAAAGATCCAAGAGGACCAAAGGGAAAAATCAAGTATTTTCACCAGTCCCCTCCTTTCTTTACTAATAAACATTTGATTTGATAACAGTTTGGGAATGGAGCAAATGGAAGGAGAGAGGTGGTTCCCTATCTACAGATCCCAAAGGCACAGAGAACCTCCGTCATATAAGTAAATACTAGGCATGCCTGAGAAACCATCTGATGTTCCACTTACCAGAACAAACTAATGGTGGATGGTGTTTACAGAAACACCAGCTTTGAATATTTTGGGACGCTTTGGCCCAAACGAGGCCTAGCCTGTTGGCTTCATCAAGAGCTAAAGCTCCTTCATCAGGAGCTGGCAACACCCAACCCGTCTATGCTGAGCACCTTGCAGGATATGACAGAATTTGACAGCAGGCCCACCTTCCATACACCCTCACCAGACCAGAAGTGCTAAGGAGCAATAAATAATTCAGCCAATGAATGGTGGTCACTAACCACTATGCAAGTATCTCAAATCTCTTCTGCATCTGACAGAAATCCTTTCAGAATAACAGTTCTCCTCTCTGAAGAAATACTCTTGGAGAACTATTTGAAAACAAGGAAATGACTTCTCTGATACAGGCAGAATGACCCTGAACATGCACTGCAAGAAATAAAAAATAAAAGCACCAAAACTGACTACACAAAACATAGTCGTCTCCTCCCTTGTAATAATCATTGTGGGGAAGATGGACAGCAGGAAAATTCCCCCCTCGTTCTTTTTCTACGCCAGTTTATTTTTCCAAGCCTCTCCACTTGGTTTCCTGCCCACTGTGATGAAGCTTCTTGAGAAGCCAGTTTCCTCAGCTGGAGGTCCAAAGACAAGAGCCCTCCTGACAAGCTGTGTCATCCAGAATGACAGAATTTCTGTGTAAAAATGTTCTTTCTACACTGCTTTTCTTCCTGTAGGAGGCATAATTTTAGATGTTAATGCCCTCCCCACATCTGGCCTTTTGTGATCTTTACAAGTAGTCTGTTCTCACAGCCCTTTCTCAGTGATACATGGGGGTATCATGATGACCAGCAAGACACATGCATCTGCACAGCTTTGCTTCCTGCTCACCCTCTTCACTAAGAGAAAGCTAGACACCCAATTTCTCTATGAATTATGATCTCTAGAAAGACCTCAGGTAAATATTAACAGATTGTGATATGAGAGATGTCTGACAATCAAAAATTCAAACACACTCACTCACCATAGTTAAAGTAAAAAAATGCAGGTCATGAATTTCCTTGCATAACTGGGAACTGAGTTTTCAATTCTAAACCTATCCTGTCAGAGGGAAAGGACATGTCTGTCTACTTGAAAATGATTTTTCTCTTTATTGAAGTCATAGTCCTGTTAAAGAGATCAAAGGCTCTCTTAGCTATCTCAGTGAACCTGTTGTCTGTATATGAAATGTTCCCAGCAGTATCCTATGCTAATCCAACACTGGATGTTTAACCTAGTAGACACTGATTCTCATTATAGTTCACCTTTCCACACATATTCCAAATTAATAGTCTGAATTATCACAAAGAAATTATCATGAACTCTCCTGATTTCTCAGAAAGTTTGGAAAACCTATCAGGTCCAAAACTCAAAGGGCAACCTTGAAGGAACACCAAGCCTACTTTGAAAACTCTTTGTACTTCTAGGATTAGCTCATACTTTGTAATAGATAAGATTTGCAATTCCAGCCAACCCAGAGTCAGAAAGCAGAGGAACAGCAGATAACTCAGACAAAACAAAAAATTGAACTTTCTACTGCAAAATAAAAATTGTCTCTCTCCCCTCCTTTCCCGGACCTGATTAAGATATGGATGAATTAATGACTCAGAACAGCAAGGAAATCTGAAGTAAGGGTGTCTGCTTCCTGATTGTGGCCATCCATCATCTTCCCAGCCTTTCTGGGAAGTATTTTAAGTAGTTTAGAAGGATAATTACCCTTCCATTGCTCTCCCATATTGGCTACCCCTAGTTCAACAGTCCAAACTAGGCTAAAATTGTTACAGAAAGAAATTACATCTCATCAGCCTATACACAATATAAAAGTTTACTATTAATGCAGTTCTCTGTTGGCAGTCATCACCTTATGATAACTGCCACAAAACTTGATGCTCTAATTAGTAGCAGTCTCTGCAAGGAGCTCAGAGCTGTTTAAAATTTAAGTCTGGAGTTTCCTTTAATCTTTAATGGTATCTTCTGGGACTAGACACACTCTGTCCCACCCCTGGTGTAGCATCTCTCCGGCTAAGCTGTGCTCAGCACTGCCACTAGAATTAATCTGCTGGGGAAGGGGGAGGGAGGGAGAAGAAAAGGCACAGAAAAAAAAAACATTTTAATTTCATTTTTAAGAAAAGAGGAAGTGCTTAATTGGCCAAGGCTTGCTAATCTCCTCATCCATTTTCCTCCGAGCATGTGCATCCTCCATTCCCTAAACTGAATAGTTCACTGGCAATGCTGGTGAATGCTGAGCCAGCAGAACATGTTTAATTTCGATATTATGACACAGACATATAACCTACTTTAGCCATGACATTTACATAAAAATATTCTGCTATAACCTACATACCACAGAGGGAAAATAATGTACATCTCACCATAAAGAAAGGGATACAATTAAGAAACCATAAAAGGAAAATGTGGCAATCATATGTTATCCAGGCTGTGAACTCCGTAGCCTTAACCAATTTTTTGTCGTTTGTGCCTTTTTTTTATACTTTTCATTTTTTATGAGGAAGCAGTGTAAACGACCTGAATTTTTTCAAGCCCTGCTGTGTCAGTATCAAAAGGAGAAGAGTGGAATCTGGAGTTGAATGGTGCAGGAAGGAGCTGAAAATCTGAAAGAGGAAAGATAAAATTTGCATTTGTTTGAGGCCTTCTAAATCCTACAAATCTGTCACCAGCAAAGCAAGCACATTAGGGCCCTCAGCACAACAAACCAGTCTTGTGTCCGACTTGCACATTGCTGTCAATTAAAAACTAGAAAAACCCAAAAGCAATTGAGAATCATCCCCTCCCCAACCTTCTCCATCACAGAGGGATGTAACAAAACCTGCCTGTTTTTCCTCCATTTTCATGGTCAAGCCTGTGGCTCCCTCTAAGGGCTGCAGTGAGCTCAACAGCACAATCTGCAGCTGGATCAGGACAATCATTTCCCTGAAGTTGCTATTCCATCACAAAGCATCGCGCAGAGCAAGAATGAGTGTCTGTTTTTCCAGACCTTCCTTTTCCATACAGGGCTAGAATCAGTAAATCAGACTATGATGTGTTTTGGAGCATGGACTGACTGCATGTTTGTCATCTTCTCTGTACTGGTTCAAGATTAACATTTTTACAAAGCACCGCCATAAAGAAAACAAAAAACAAAACAAACAAGCAAAAAAAAAAAGAACCCAACAAACAAAAAAACCCCAGAAAGAAAACTGGAGGTCTGTATAGTAAAATAGGAATGAAACAGACAAAAACCTCATCTTAAAGAAATGAAATGCAGCAGAAGAGCTACAAACCAATTAATGAGAAAAGATGTCTTATCACACTGTCAGTCACATAGCTGTAAGTGAAGTGATGCTAACTTTGGATTTTAATGCTGCAAAGATGATTTACAGTGGCAGGAGTCTCACCAGATAGCTGGGTGTTTTTCAAAGTTCAAATCTGTTACTCCTTAGCCCCCTGCTGAAATCAGACAATCCCAAATACAGATAGCACTGACAACAGGGAAAGAAAAAGGACAGGAGCTAAACCAGAGAAAATAGCATTTGAAGCCCAGGGCTGCAGACAATAGAGCCATCTGTCATTACCCCACTCTCCCAAGGTTAATTCTGTACTCTGACACTACTTGCTCTTCAGAAGAAGTCACATCAGTGATTATTTTTGCCTGGCGGTGTGGCAATCCTAGCCAGCAAGATTACTTTAGGTCTATCCCTTTGTGTTCTATGCTACAGCTGTTGTACACACAATGACACTGGAACCTGTAATGTCTTCACGGTTCAAGAAATTTGGGAAGCTGGGTAGAAAGGGCAGCACTCCAATTTTTCTTCAAGTTGATAGCAGATATTTGAAATTCCAACCTACATTACAAAGGTCTGATGTTAATACAAGTTTGTCAACTTGAAGTTTAGACTTGTTTTAATTTTAATACCTCTACAGTAAGACATTGATGCAACCTGAACTAGAACATTACATACTTGATACTTACTGCTACTAATACAATAGCAAGACACATCAAAGAGCTGGCAAATCCCATCATAATTTTTC
This sequence comes from Pterocles gutturalis, assembly GCF_000699245.1. NCBI lineage: Eukaryota > Metazoa > Chordata > Aves > Pterocliformes > Pteroclidae > Pterocles > Pterocles gutturalis. The sequence continues at coordinate 29,771 of NW_010098771.1, forward strand.
AAATGGAGAATTAAACATCCACCATTAAAATAAATCACAGTGAAAGCTAGGAAAGTAAACCAAACAGAACAAAGTCAAGCTTCCTTGAGAGAGTTCATCTGATAAAACAGGGTACATAGGCTTGCAAGTAACAACTAGTGTCCCATAAGCCAAGCACCGTTGAGGGATACTTCACAGGGGACAGGCAGAAAAAGAAGGCAAAGCACTCACACGCACTGCAGTTAACTGAAATAGAGCTCTCAGTACTGCACCATCCTCTCACTAGGATTTGTGCTGTCTAATTCAATTAGTGTATATCTTATTTACAAAACAGTAATCAAGCTCTTCAGGCTGGACCCTCAGCTCCGAATGGGGCTTACTTGGTTGGCAGGCAGCAGGCTTTACTTAGGAAGCAATCACAGCTCACTAAGTGTCTGTAGGGACCTGGCCTTAACATAGATTAAAAGGCCCACTGGCAACAGTCTCCAAGGAATTTCTCAGTTCAAAAAGATATGCAGAATGCACTGCCCCCTGCTCTCCTGTTTACGCTTCCTTGCTCATGTCAGATCCTGACGTTATACCTCACTGTATTAAATGCAGCACGTGCTTATACCACACTCTGCAGTTCAGATTTGTGGTGTTTAAGTACGAAATGCATCTCTCCATCAGTTTCTCAGCAGAAGTCTCCATAGCTGAGCGAGGCCACCCCTGGCTCTTCAAAGCTGAACCAGTTGCCTTTTGACTCCTGAGTGAGAGGCATTTCTTAAGGCTACACACCTTTCCTTTTTACTGCTTTACCTCTATCTGATCTTTATAATGAACAGTTAACCTAGGACGAAATTCCAAGTACAGACAGCTACCTAAAGAATACTGGTATAGTCTGCTCTTCTTCCCCTGCCCCTCAGCACACACCTTTCCAAGACCCAGCTGTCTGCATAATGACAGGATACATATCTTCAAGCAGGAATTCAATATTCTCCTTTACATTAATTATTTGCTTTGTGTATCTGCAAAACTCAAGAGACCTTTGGATTCCATGACCTAATTGCTACACAAAATTATTCTGGCATTGGGTACATTTTCAATGAAATTCATTACAATAAGCTACCCAAGAGATATCCCACTCTAAATTATGTGAGTTTCTTCTCTCAGATATATATTAACTTATAAAAATGCTCAGTAAGTTCATCTTTTTTGATCCAGCTGTAAGTGCATCAAAATGTATCATGTGAGAGCTAATTTTCTTTAATATAGTCCCTGGTATAATTTAGCCGCATTATGTATAATGCAGCAGTCATATCATATCAACTTCACATCATATTAGACACTGCATTATGGCAGCTAAATTGATTACTTGTGTAGTTGAAGGCTACTAATAGGAAAATTTTTAATCATTTAAATGACTCGTCAGCTTTATATACAAAATGTCTTGCTTTAGTGGCATCATGAAAGTGATTTTCTTTCAGGGCATAGCATTTTGCCCATTTAAGCCACTTAATTGACACATTCTTGTCATCTTTGTTGGCAATAAAAGCCTACAGATTTACAAAAGGCAGAGCATATTCTGCATGCAGACTATATAGGATTTCTGTTGACTATCTCTTGTTTGCAAGACCTGATCAACAATCCAGCTAGACAAAGCTACTTACCATTGTGAACTCCATCAACAGACTTTCAATGATTTCTGGTTTGGGTTTTGTTTCTGATGGGGTTTTATGTGGGTTTGTTTTGTTTTGATATTTCACTCACCATAAGAAGCTAGACTTTTCTTTGTTTCAAAGGGTCAGGTAGAAAAATCCATAAACACTTTGGGCAATGTATTGTTCTTTAAAACCCTTTACTTTTCAGTTTCGCTTACTGCTCATCTCCTAAGGTGGCAACACTTCTTCTGCAAAAGATTCCTAACTTTCTGCTACAGATCATATTCAGCACTTTCCATGTCTTGACACTGAGGTACTGTTCCAAAGGTTTAAAAAGCAGCGTTCTGAACATATTCTGAAAATCCTTCCCTTTTACTTCATAGCCTTTTAAATACCTTTTCCACTCCTGTCACATACTGTGGGACAAAGAACAGCTCAGGACATTGTTGAGACTTATCTGATTTTTTTTTATTTTTATTTTTCACTGTAATCATCTTCACAGTTTCAAACCACAAAACCTGGATTAAGTCCACCGATCCATTTTCACAATACAAGCCTTAGCAGCTTTGGCAATGCTCGATTCACCTGACAGAAAATACACACTTCAAAGCTATTTGCAAAATCATGACAGATCCAAGTTGTGCCCCCATCAATCCCTTGTGGCGGACTTATGAAGTAAAAAGAGCTCTATTTCTCTTTATCATCACTTCCCTTGTCATATCCTCTGTCATGACAGCCACCTCCTCACATTTTTACAACAGTGCCACGCAGTGCAGTTCTTCACATTTTTGTTTATTTTATTTTGTTCTAAGCTTCTGCATTTTAGATTCCTACTGCTGCTTCCTGTGCTAAGCCTCTACCCACTGTCAGTAGGTACCTCCTGAGAAAGAAGACAAGCCCAAGTAAATTCGTCCCTGTTCCTCTCATGGCAATAGAGGACTGTACTGCCCTGTGATACCCCACCTTCCCCCTCCCCCAACAGGAAGATGAGCCCCTCTACATTCCCTATGACTCAAATATGCAGGGGTATATACATTCTACTATATTAAATATTGGCTGTCAGTCAAACACCACAACAACCGCTCACTCACCCACCCCACTCCCAGGGATTGGGAGAGAATTAAAGGGATAAAGGGAAAAGAGACTCATGGGTTGAGATAAGAACAATGTAATATCTAAATGACAATAAAACTGAAAATAATAATAACAATAATAGTAATATATACAAACATACAAATGAGCAATACACAATGAAACTGCTTACCACCTGATGACCAAGGCTCAGCCTGTTCCTGGCTAACAATCTTGGAGTAGGGAGAGTCCCAAAACCACAATCCTGGAACGGAGATAAGAGCCTGAGTGCCCAAGAGAGACCCTGAAAGTGGGGCAACCCAAAGGGAGACAACCTGGAGCAAAAAAGAGTACTTCTGGACATATCCTCATCTATACACTGGGTATGACTTGTATGATACGGAATAGACCACTGGACAATTTGGGTCTCAATCCTAAACCTAAGGTCAAATCCTAGGCTAGTAATTGGGGCTGTGCTCCCTCCCAGCTTCTCCTGCACCTGCAGACACTGGCACAGCAGAGAAGCTGAAGAGTCCTTGACTGTCCTGGAAACAACTATAAACATCAGTATGTTATCAGCCTTCTTCTCAGCACAATTCCAAGATATGGCCTCTTACTAGCTACTATGAAGAAAGTTAACTGTCTCAGCTGAAATCAGGACAAATATATTATACAATATGGCTACAAAATGACTAAAGTACTCAAGTGATTAAGGAATTTCTTCCTACAGCAACTCTTGCTTTGGAAAAAACTGCCATTTTACTATACCACATAGTTCCTGCAAAGAGACATCTGCCACATGTTGGCCAAATTTTTTAGCCATTCTTGAGAAACAATGGATTCAAGCAGGTTGTAGCTATTGCTCCAGGTCTTTCTTTCCTTTTACTAAGACTTCTTAAGCCACTAACATGCCCTCAAGAGGAAATTCTCAGATTTCCAAAAATAAGATTACTTTCAATTGCCAAACAAGATTATTTTCATGTGTTCATCTTAGAATTCTTTAAATACCTCTTTATCTTACCATTGGGCAGTGAGTGTGCCATCCAGGTGAGACAGTGTACTACTACTGTTTCACATTTTTCTCCTCTCTCACTGCTACCTGTATGGACCATCAGCAGCTCAGATCTCTTCCATTCTCTGCCAGTTATTGAATGACAGGAACGGCTGTCAGCTGTCCTCAGAAATGTGGAGTAGAGCCCAGTTAGCTGCTGCACTTCAGTTATCAAAATGTGCTCCAGTCATGAGCAGAGTCATGCCTAAAGGTCCATTTCCATCATAGCTGAAAAAACTAGAGCTCCATAAAGCTTGTTAGCACTTCACCAGTTCAGTTCCTTTGATTAAATCATACTGACAATCATTAGTATCACAGTGAAAATAGTCATACATGAACGTGAAGACAAAGGCCTAGGTTAATGGGAATTTTTTAATTTTTCTCTACTGACACCACAAACAGATTTTTGTAAACTAAATTTATGACCAATTCAGAATGCCAGAGTGCTCCAGCAATCCCCATGAAGCTACTCCATTTTCTCCTATGGATTCAGGCATGTCATAGATCTGTTATATCCAGTCTTTAAGAACAAATGCTACATGGATAACTAGGTGAAGTTTTAATGGCCTGTGATGATCAAGATGATCTAATAGCCCCTTTCTGGCTTATTTACTATGAATCTATAAATTCACCCAAGAGAGAGACGGACTGCTCCTAAGTGGTGTTGTCACCAAACAGCACAAAGGAGTTCACATTTAAACATGATAACTGCCAGAAGGCACCAGAGTAATGCAGTACTTGTGCTGATAATTTTATTGAGTCTCTGCTTTGATCATATAAAGTAATAATCCTTATAACCATAACTATTATAGAAATGAAACAAAGCAGCTTTCTATCCCTCTCTAAATTTTATTGGATTTGCTTGCAGATCTGTCACCAGCAGTCTCCTTCCTTTGTTGTTGCAGCCATTAATGAAAACATAGACTGAAGCAAGCCCTTAACTTTATGCTGTACAGTCAACTCTAAATCAATGGGATTAGATAGAGTGTGTAATATTAAAGAGCTTTGTAGGTCACTGAAGAAATGGGATCAGACAGCGCATCTTCCATGAAAAAAGCCTAATACGTACAAGGGAGTATTATGTGGTATGTAGAGGAATAGGGAAATACAAGCCAAATTCTTATCCCCAATATAGCTCTTTGGAAGGCACAGAGACCATACCACCAGCTAATTTTCAAAGGACTTCCTATTGCATAGGTTGTGTTGCTCCATACAGTCTATACAGCAGCTCACAAAAACAAGGAAACATATGAGCTGAGGGGCAAGTTATCAGACATCGGCAGGTTGATATAGAACAGGTGGCTTATTTACAGAAAAGATGCACATATCCAGGTCCCTTGGGGCCAGGAAAAAGTAGGTAGAACACTATAATAACCTTAAAGCTTCTCCAGGCCACACAGGAATTTGAAATGCCCTGATTTTGCTCCAGGCCCTTCCCACAGACCCCAAGGCTATACAAAGAGTTCAGCTCAGCTAAATTGAAGACTACATCCTTGAGATTGTCATTTATTGCATTTTCTTCCTTTCTATTTCAGCCTCTTTTCATATGATTCTACAGAAATATCCAGAGACCATGTTTCTTTAGCCATTATTGTTCCAGTACAAAAATGCTGCATTAAAACTTCTTATTTTCTGGAAATAAAATCCATCATAGAACACGATGGACAATATTTGCATTCTCTAGGAGTGATACTGCAGACATTCATTATGTCAAGCAAGGACTAAATAGCCTACTTAGAAGAAAAAAAAAAAAAAAACCAAGCTGCAGCAAGATGCAGATGAATGACTGAACAATATAGGAAGTCATTTTGAAATCAGAGCTGCATGGAACTAACAGTGTTATGAACTAAAAACAAACAGACTACACCTTAGTTTATTAAAGTGAGATCCCAGATTTTAACCACAAAAAAAAAATACTGTCATCTGGACCTGCAATCAGAAACTCTTCTACTAGAGGACCCCTTTGTGGCATAAGGACTACAGGTGCTGGAGAAGTGGAAATTCTGAAATTGCAACCAAGATCCAGACTTCCATGATGTTTGCTTCCCAGAAGTTCATAAACTTCTCAACTTACTATGGCCTATTCTCCATTATGAACAAGTTCTCTTTTTTTAACTCAGCAGTGGGTTGAACACAAAGGTGGTTCTCTGTTACTGATATACCATTGTATTTTGCAGCTGTTACATTTCAACAAAATAGTTTTACCATTAATGATACCTGATTTTCTTGTGAACAAAGATATTTTGTAGTCCTTGCTAAATTTTAATAAGTAAAATTATATATAAGCATATGTTTTGTGTTTACACACTCCTTTATCATATAAGTATTGTAAAATGTGTGTAAAATGTGCAACTCCACTCTAAAAGAAAAAACTCTAATCTCATAACTTTTTATGTCTAATAATATATTGTCATCACAATCACAGAAGAATACAAACAGTTCTGAGAATCATAAATACTTGCACATATTCTTATTCTGCCTTTTCTACTTTTAAGTCCACATGTAACAGCAACCAATTTTTTTGGATTTACAATGGATTTTACAGGCTCTTCTATTCCCTACAAAGTCAGAGGCTCAAGTAGTCTCCAACCTTTTACATGTTTTCTTTAAAAAAAAAATATGAATATGAATGCCATTTTTTTCATTTCCAAGCAATTTTATAATGCCATAAGCATAATACCCCATCCTTTTTCTCTGAATAAAGAAGCTACCACACTGCTTTATTGCTCTTCAGATATCTATTTAAGAACAGCAAATTCTTCTCTCAAACGATTTAGAAAATTATTTCATGGAAAGACTCAGGAAGATACCAAAAGGAACAAGCACAGCTGGGTTCCCAGTATCTTCTAGAGTTCCTACAAAGGTCAGCTGGAATGATCCTCCAGTATCCTTAAGAGAGGACTCTTTTGTACAACTGTATGACCTGTCTGCCTCATTCCCTTGATGTTACAATATTCACTGCTTCCTGAGGCAGAGGGCAGGGAACAGAGCACCTCAAGTCAGAATTCATTCAGTGGGCTTTGAATCTGTCTCTTGAGCCTCAGCTCAGGCAACTAATGGAAAATAGGTCTAAAAAAAAAAAAAAAAAAAGCAAAAAAACCCAAAAAACCAAAAAAACCCAAAAGAGCTATTAATGAAAATTACAGGAAGTAAACCCTCAGATACTCAGAGGACCTAAGAAAATAATTGACACCAAAAATTAATCTGAGCAGTGAATAAGTTCCTCTGATCTCCATCATAAAATGAAAAAGAACAGCAGGATTTATATAATAATAGGTAATTTAAAAGTGGTATAAAAGATATTGAATATATCACTATATATTATTACAGTGTTGTCTGAATTCTTGAGTCAAATATGAGTTCTCAGCCTGACAGAGATGAAGTACAAACAGCTGAACCCAATGCCTGCTTCTAAAATTTTCTACTAATTGTAGGAATTGGGATGTAGCTTTCCTTTTGTGCTATACATGCTGTCACACATGGATGGAAATAATTAGAGATTTTCAGAATGGTTTTGACTAAAAAAAGTTCTGTGAAAGACTAAATATTTCAGAGACTTACCAATAAACACTTCATTTAAAAAGGGTGGTTGGGGCTAGGTCCAAGCATGAAAGTGAGACATTCTTGTTGCACCAGCCCTAATGTTGAAGTCTGTGATGTACCTGGAGGAATTCTCATTTAAAACCTACTCTCAGCAGACAGCAGGCAGAACAGAGGTATATATTTGCCCATTCCCAAACCAGCTTTACCAGCCTAGCTGGATATGTACACACAGTTTTCTAAGTGAAATCCCAAGGTTACACCTCAGGACAGCTCTGGTTTTGTGGAAACGTAAAAATGAAGCCAAAATCTTCCCAATGTAGAAAAAAAATTGAGTCCCAAAACCTAAAAAAGCTTTTTGGAAACCAAGTTGGTGTTGTGTAGCCAGCTGCTATTGTAACACCTGTTACGAGGCAAATTATCTGTTTACTGAACCAGATGGGAAGAATGAAAAATCTATAGCTAATTTAAAATCTGCCTGGTGCACACAACACCTAGTATATTTTGCAAATGCATAGTGGCAGAACAGCTCTCCTAAACAAGGGATTTGCTCAGTTACCCTCCAGATCATCACAGATACTCCTTTCATTCCTTAGTCTCTGAAAAGGAACTACAATTTATCTCAGAAAGTTTCTCAACAAATGTCCTGAGGGAAAAAGGATTAAAAAGTGAGTTATATGGAAGGACATAACATTTCCCAGCCTCAACAGAGCTAGGGAACCCTATAGAAATGTTAGTATCCCCCCTTCTCTTTTTTTTTTTTTTCCTTTCTTTTTTTGTATGAATAAACTCTCACAGTGAACCAATGACAACCTAAGATTTCACCTGTGCTAGATGTCACAGCCAGAGAATCAAGGAATGGAAATCTGAATTGTATTCATGATAATAAAGGATTCCTAGCTAAAAGAAGGTTGTACTAGTTAGTAATTATACTTGTCCTTTGGGTACACCGATTCACAGTTCTTGCCCCACTGAGCAGAGCTCAGGAGAATGCACATTGAGATTGCACAGGTTTTACTACCTTAATGCAATTCACAGGTTTTTAATTCACTACAAGTCAGTTTATTCCCTGCCTAATTAGCAAGGCCTCAATATTCCAGGGAGAGAGGAAAGTATTAACCTTGTTGTAACCCCTTTAACTGAAAACTGCAAAGAAATAAATCTTATCACACAGCAGGTCAGAAGCAGCTCCATATGTGCAAGTCTACACAAGTGCCTTTCAAGCAGCCTGAGGACTTCCACTGGCAGCCCCTGTGCAAAACCACCACACTTCCAAACAAACACAAACTATAGCAAGAAACAGCATCACAATAAAGGCTTGTGCTGGTCCCAGTACAACAGAAGTACAAGACTGTCAAATTAGAAATGAAACTCAAGAGTGTGAATGACCTTCTGGACTGAAACCACAGCAATCATTTTGTCCCAGCATCACTCCTTAAAATGTTACGGAAGTGATGGATAACAAATCCAAATCCAGCACGCATGGAAAAGAGCTACTTACTCTTTAGCACACAATAATTATGCTGAGACTAATGTTGCTTATGGCTTGGATAACACTAATCTGAATTTCTCCCATGACACTGCTACAGCAGGAAACAAGGCTAAGAACAGTGTTTTCACAACTCTGAGAAATGTTAGTATGTGAGCCTCGTAAAAGTAACTCACATAAAGTAAGAAACCACAGCATTACACTGTTACCACCAACTTGAATCTTACATGCAAGCTTCCTGACTAAAGTTAAATTAAGGCAGGATCACAATCTATCACATCTATTTCCGTTAGTAATTTATTTGCCCTCCAGAAGCATCTCTTAAAAATGAGGACTGAAATGATTGGTATTTTTCATATGCCTTTTCTTAAAAAGGGGAATTTCTTTCTGGTTCCCAAAAATCACAGACTTCAATTCCTTCATGTCTCTGTCCATCACAGAAAAACTCCAGATGAGCTTCTTTGACATGCAAGTCAAGGGAAAAGAAGGATAATGGTGGTGGTTTTTTCTCAGATGAAGATATTCAGGCTAACTGACAGGCACCTGCTGCTTTTCCATTTTCATTTAATCTTTTCATTATGTATGAGAAAGCATAAAAATCTGTGGGTATATGTATATTTTCATTGCACCAGCACCACACAAAACAAGAAGCAAAAAGTGGTACAAAAAAATTGCAGCAAGGGAGAACAAAGATGGACAAAACTACTGAAAAATGAATAGGTTTGAAGGACCTAGGTACTTCACGAATGCATAGAAAAGGACAACCTTCCCATACCTGAACTACTACAGAATGAATCCAAGTAGTAAAGATGGGACAGGAAACAAAGACTGACTTTAGTGGTAAATCCAGCTTTTCACACTTAACTTATTATTTGCTAAAATATATCCTTTTCTACATCTTATTTTTCATCATTTCGGTCAGCACATTTTTCCTTGTAGACTTCAAAACATGAACATTGAAAGGATTATAAAAGAGTTTATAACATCAGCCCTTACTCTTCTCTGTAGATACTCATAAGCAGACTTTCAAAAGTAATTTGATCTTCAGCAGAGATGTTATCTAGAAGTATTCTCTAAGGTTCTCCATCCATTTATAGTAGGTATAGACACCACCTTTTCCAAGTAAATATGATTACTAACCTGCTTAAAATTGCATGGCATTAAATGAAGCCTGGACCCTGGATGATGCTTTATACAAAAAGTACAATCATATAACACAAGAAGATGAAACCATATTACCACAAATTTATCACATACTTATTTTCATATAATGGGAAGACCCTATTCCAGAGCAAAATGAAACTTATTACATGGACATGTGACAAAAAAAACCAAACACCAAAAAAATCACTTGAAAATAACCAGAGAAAAACTATAATGACCCGAAGTCTAAAGAGTGTATCTCTAAAGTGAATGGGACACTTAATTACACATTCAGAAGGAGAGGTAATCACCTTTTTTTTTTTTTTTTTTTTTTTTTCCAGCCAAGGAAGAAAAAAGATCTGAAGAGATGCCATGGCCAGGTAAACTTGTTTACACTGAACCATGGCTCCATCTTAACGCAATCCATTTTTAAGCAATTCAGTTAAAAGCTTTGGTAGGAGTGTCTCCATTATAAGCACAAGAATTTCTGCTTTTAATTTAAATTAGGAATACCAACTTAAGTCAGTCTGAAAGTGAAATAAGATTATTCAGATGGCCCACTGCCTCAGTTTCCCAAAGCCATGACTGTTTAATGGGTAGACAAGCTTTTGGTGGCCAAATTCTTCTCAAAATATTGAAGGTTTATTGGTAAAAACTGCTTGAAAAGAAGTAGCAGTGACAGCAGTAATTCGTACTCTTTCACTGACAAGAACTTTTCTGTCATCAGGAAATACCATACTTAATTTGAGAACATGACCACTAGGTACATCCCAATACAACCCCGATCAAATTGACAGAACTCCAAACACAGTCCCTAAATACGCACCAGTTGGGTCTCCAGCATATGTATTAGGACCAGAGTGCTCCCAAAACATAATGGCAATCTGTCCTGGATTTAGGGATATCTGTAGCCCATGCAGGGTTGGAGTTACAAGAGAACTGTAAAGCATCAAGAAATCCAAGACAAACAGTGTGCTCAGGACATGTCCAACGTGCACAGGAGCACATACAGTAAATCCAGAGCATAGTAGATATGTGTGCTTTTTTACAGGAAATCTTGAACAGAACTCCAGTAACTGTGATTACTTTTTGGTTTTAAAATAAGAATAAATAATTATTTTCATAATCAAAAGTGTACCTCCAAGCCTAGTAATGATATTTGCTAACATGGATTCCCCAGAGCAAACTCAACTGCAGTGAGCAAATCTTTAACGTCCTCTACACAGCTAGAGCAGCACTGCAGCGGCACACCAGAACGGCAGACACATCTCACAGCACTGTGATGTTGCGCACTACTCCCTGGGTGATGATATGCCCCCATGAAAAGAATGGAACTCACTGTGGATCTTAAGGGGATGTTATAGGTCAGCTTATTTCCAATTCTTTCCCGAAAACGTTTGCTGAAGCATGACCACAGGCCCCAGCTCTACCCCCTAACATTCTCACCCTCTGATCCAACTCCTCCACTTTCCATTCTGCTCTGTTAGGTTTATTTTCATCATAGGTACAGAAATTTCATGCTGAGCAAGTACATGGATGATAGTTCCTTTTCTAAAAATCTTCTGATTTTCACAAAATAAGTCCATTTACTAGACCTGTGAACCAGACTAAAATATCCTTTCACTAGTATTCAAAGGCAGCGAATAAAAATTATATTGTATATGGAAGCATTGTATATTCCCCAGCATAAAAAGTGTCATTTCCAACAAGTCTTTTTCTGGTATTTTACTGCTGAGATCAACACAGGTATCCACCATCCACTTTTTTTTTCCCTGAAAAGAGGACAGTTTACTTAAAGACGTGATCAAATAAATTACATTTACACCTTTTAAAAAATTAAAGCAGTAAATTAACCTTCAGAAGTAAGATACATCACAATGCAAAATATTAGATTAACTTAATTTAAAGCAATCCATCAACTACGGAAGAAAGAAACACTCCTTTATTTACTCCAGATAATTGCTTCTGCTGAAAGGAAGTTTTCTCATTGGCATCTGCAGAGAAAATAGTTTCTCCATGTCTGTCAGCCCTGGGATATGCCTAGAAGAGGAGGCATAAACACACCTCAGGTCCCCTAGGCACAGTCCCTGATGACCAAGCTTTACTCCAGAAGGTGTACAAGCACACAGTCAGCCTCAAACCCAAGCACACTGTCTCTCTCAGCAGTGCTGACTAGCTAATTCTTCACCAGAGCAGAACTTGGGCCTCCTGCACCTGAGGAACACCACTGGGTCCTCTCACTGCCTCTGCCGCTCACCCTTCACCAGGTTACCAACAAGATATTTTCTGATTTTTCAGTTTGGTTGTAAACTTTCCCAGCACAAAAAATTGCTCACTGTGCATTTGTACAGCACACAGTATAATCAGCACCTGATGTTGGTAAGAACCTTCTGCAGTGCCTCTTACAGCACATTTGCAGGATTATATTCAAAGACAGACCATTTTAGCTTGACAGTGCTGTTCTATAAATTTGGATTCCCACACTGTCTTATTTTGCCATAATCTTTGTAACTGATTAGTTTGCACATAAAATTGTAGTTCATTTGGCACAGGATTTCCATACCTGGCTGCTTGTCAGGGCTTTGTGCAATATTAGGAGTCTCTGTTTTCCCATTAGTATTCATTGCAGCAAGATGATGAATGACACCAAAGATGAGTTTATCTGATCTGATTTCTTACTTGTCTTCACCCATTTACTGTATACTTCATTTTGTTTCCTTTGTTGTCTTCAGTCTTTTTACAAAGAAAAGCTGTTTGGTGTTTTTTTTTTTTGTTTTGTTTGTTTGTTTGTTTGTTTTTTTCATTATTGCCATTTTCTACATATCCATGAGCCTGATCCAGTGTTCCTTTGAAAAAACTCCCATTGACTTCAAACAACACTGGAACTGGTCCCATGGAGGTTGAATGCTTCTGGTGTGCCTAACACTGCAGTAACACTACTACCCTCTGTACTTCGTATTTTGTCACTTTTGGGGCTTCACAGTTTACCACGTCTGCCCATAAAATGCTAACATTCATCCCTCTTGCTTGCATTTCAGAAATGTCACAACCTCTGCCCATGCTGACAGCATGTGGCAATCCTGCTTAAGACTTGGTCCGCACTCTAGCCTCATTCAACAGCAATACCTTTGACACCCAAAAGCGGTCAAGAACTAATTCATCTTATCAATCCCTGAACTAGCAGGAAGCTCTCATCATTTTGTGACATGCATCTTAATCCATGATCGATCTTGGCCCCTTTTAAGCAGTAAAACCTATATGCTATATTTCTCTAGCACCTGTAGGACACATTTTTTTCTGATGTGACAATGCAAACAACTGATACACACTTAAGCAATTTTCCCCGTTACAAGAAGTAATGTAGCAATTTTTAACTTAGGACTTTTATTTTCCAATTCATTTGCAACTTTGCAAAATGTGCCATTACAACTGAAAAAAAAAAAATCCCAGGAAGCATTCAGCTCACCCTCCCTCTCCCATAAGCCCAGCCAAAGGGACCAGCTTTTTAATTATCTATCAAGAGAGTCAGTAAAATGTCCCAACCTCCTTAACAGGATCCTCAGGCTCCACACTCATTATCAGATCACTTTTTACCTTTAAGAGTCAGTGATTTAAACTCCCCCCAGTGTTATAATAATCACAGCTATTACAGCTGCACGGTGTAGTGAAGTTTTAGAACGCTACAGACCTGGAGCTCAATGACACTACCACAAACACTGAGATATGCAACCACCGCCAGGCAGCACCACACTGGGAAGCTCAATCTGCTTACTGGAACAACCTTTAAATAGTATTAACTGGCAGACAGTGTTTCCTCTAACTCATGCTGCAGCAACAGTAGAGGGTTATAATGCATCCTGAAGAGAACACAGCACTTGCTTCAGAAGCCATCCTACTACTGGCTCTTATATGCTAGAGGTTCAACCCTCCAATAAAGTGGGCTGAAAAAGGCAATAGAAAAAAAAATGTACATTTTTGAAATGATTGCTTGAAAGACAGCATTGGTTTTTTATAACAATTTTTAAAACGAGAATATTTAAAAAAAAATTCTACTTGGTCAAAAACAGTAAGCCAGAGATGGCAGGTTCAGGCTCTAATGTTATGGAAAAGAATTCTCCCACGTTTCAGCCACTAAAACTTGAAAGGTGAGAGTGAAGCAGAATAAGATGAGTTTGGATCAGGCTTCCTCAAGTGCCTAGCACCCCCCAGGTAAGATTCAGGCATGATATAATTTGTCTGGACTTTATAAATAGCTTCAAGGAGTCAAACACTTTTTAAACCCAGCTGATGCACCTAGATGCCAATGAGGGATCTGGCCTCTCTTGGAAATCTGTCCCTTATTAGATTCAATAATCACTCTTCTGAATGACAGTAGAGGGAAATTCAATATAAATTATTTTGAAGATCTGAAAGGTTCTCTCCCAGCATGATAATTACTGTGTTTCCATTTCTGTTAATGACATCTAAGAACTCGAAACACAAGCAGCGGCAGAGGATTAAGTAATTACGGAGTATTAGATGCATTTGAAGAGCAGGGTCACAGAAAAAGACATAAGGAAAAAAGAGAGTGAGCGTGCTGTGGGCTGCTCATCATCTTGAAAGCTATAAAATATCCCCCCCCTTATTCACAGCTTGCTAGCTGTAAAGGACAAAGGCTCACGGTACAGATCAGCTACTCTTTATTGTCCCCATTCTGGAGAGCTACAGCTTTCATGGGTAAGTAAAGCTCTCGTTAACTATAGATAGATATGATCTCTAATATGTGATTAATTTTCTCTCATATAGGAATTGCAAATGTAGGTGCTAGAAATAGAAAACTAATTTAGGATCATTTGAATATACAAGTGTAGTTCTATAATAAATGCAATACTATAGGTGACCTGAAATTCTTGTGTGTCCTATTTCAAACAATACTTAACACTTATAAATCACATTAAAATTAAGGCGTGTTTAAGGATCACTAGCAAATTATGAGAACAGCAATGAAAAATGGAAATGATGAGTTCTTATGAATTTAACTATTTTGAAGGGAACTAAAATTCATCATTCTCTTTTGACAGTACAAAGTACATCAAAGGGAAGCTGCTCACACACGCCTCTGCATACTTATTCCATTTTGCTAAGTGCTACTCAAAAGAATGGAGCTGCATTTAAGTGATCCAGCCTTTGAATATGTTTCTCTATGCCACAGTTCTTAGCCCAGGTAAAGCTGGAGTGTAAGCCCTCAGCTACAGTCATTCCATGTGAAAGGAACGACATTCACACTTCATTTAAAATACACCTTTGAAATTTTAATTTCCGTTATTCTCCAGATCATTCAAAGTTATCAGGTAACTGGATCAAAAGGTTCCACCTTCATTCACATGATGGTAACTTACTCCACAATTAGACCTCATGACATCAGTGGAACTAATCTTAGTATTACTCAACATGTTTAAAGGTGAAATAATCTGTCTTTAAGTGGAGAATGACAACCGAGCAGCCATTTAGAGCAATTACCTTCCTAGTCAATTAAATAATTTTCAAGTGAAGTTAAACATCACAGTAGTTTTGGGACACTGATAAAAAAAGCAGTGTAATTAAAAGCACTTAAAACAGACAGATGGACACAAAATGTAGGTGGACTGAATGAGTATTACACAGGTGTCTAGGTATTGCTGCTGGCTAAACCAGCTCTATTTGTACAGAATTATTGCTGTAGGACTGACTTTCTATTGCAATTCAGGTGGAGATAATTAAACTTGGTGGATTGTTTCTTCTCCTATTCCTACATTGTTTACGTGTACCTGTCCTACTTTCTGAACATTCTGTTCAGAAGGCTTATTCTTTTGAGATATTTGCTGATTGGGGCTCAAAGTTTTTATTTCCACTCTCATTAGTGCTCTCCACAGCATGCGTTTGGTCACAGAGCACTGGTTTTGCTCCCCAAGTATGAAACTTTGGACAGGAGACTAATAAATGATGAACAGAAGCCCATACAATTCTAAGTACAGATTTGTCAAACTTTCCTTTTCAAAAGAAACATTCATTCATGTAAACCACGAAACATTATAGGCAGTTTTTAGATGGAAGCTGTGTTACTTTCCTTACAACTAAAAATATTAAAGCCAGCCTGGACAATATTACAAATTCTATGTTTGCGCAGTTCTCAGCATTCCCCAGCATCTTGCCATTTGCTTCAACAGTATTATACCCTTAATACAGCAATACCACAGGGAAATACCACAGCTGCTGCTGTGTCAGATGCACTTAAATAAATTGGAGTCAACAAAGCTTGTTGCTTTCCAGTACCTAATGGAAATTCAGACACTCTTGTTCTGTAGAATTAGACTGCACCAAAGTCAATAAAGCTATCCTGACCTGCATGGGCTGGAAGAGGGGCAGATGGGGTCCCAAACAGCACGGTTTTGAGCAAACTCCTCAGAGTCTCTCAGCGTCATTTCAGCTAGATATTCTTTGTGAAACAAAGCTCTGGCACTTCAGGAAAGACAGTTGTTGAAAGCCCGTACCCAGTAGCACTTCACTATTTGTGTTTCCATCTTTTTCTGCTTTGTTTCTAAACACATTTTTGCATCACAAGGTCACTGACAATCTGAAAAAAAACAAAAAAAACAAAAAAAAAAAAACCTCTTTTTGTTCTGTGACAATCCAAGTAACTTTTAATATCCATTCACCTAAAATTCATGCCTGGGCTTTGGAATCCTCCCCACCGTCATTAAAAAGGCTAAATTAAGTGAATAAAATACAGTGCCACTTGGAAAGAGCTGAATTATGTTTTCACTATTCTAATAACAAAATCCAATTTTTGGGGGGTGTTTTTTTCTAAAGAAGAGTCAATTTAAAATAAAATCTATATAGAAAGAGTACTCATTCAGGACTCAGCATAGCAAAAGTACAGTGACAGTATGTTCCTATTTATAGGCTAGTATGGGGACTTTGCTGTAGGCCTTTATAGACTTGAGTCTAAAATTACTGTCCCGTTTAGTCTAAAAATATTTGAGGATAAAAGCTGCTCAGCTTTACGGAAAGACCTCTAGAAACTCCTCAAAGACACCAATTCCAGAAATAAAAAGTAAATACTTATTCACTTGAGCGAAATTGGCCCAGGTTACAAATTATAGGATATTTTACTTCTAGGATAGTAAGAAATACCAGAAACAAGTATTTTGAATCAGCACTGTTCAACCATTTGTTGAAGCATCTAGCACCCCAAAACTATTTCATCAAAAGCTTATCATTCTTTAACTTACCTGTGCAAGAAAAGTAGGACAATAGGAAGAAATCTGGTCACAAAGTACTTAGACCAAAACGTACAAGCTCACCACAGCAAAAGAATCTTGTAACCTGTTCACATACTTCCTTCCCCTGCTTTATTACATTTCCTTTCTTCCTTTTGACAAATCTCCTCCCATACACACTGATATACATTTTAATATTAAAAAAATTACTTAGATAATTTCTAATGCTTGTTGTGTTTCTTCCAGGCAAGTAAAAGTGACAGAGAACCTGCAAAGACTCTTGAACGTGATAGTTCTAGTTACTCTCAAAAAAAACTCGTGTAGTATTATGTAAACATAAGTTTGTGCATGGAAACCTTAGTGCAACATTCAGCCTGGGAAAAGATACCCAAGACAGAAGTTATTCACGTTATCGTGCATAGGCTGGAGCTATAGTAGACATGAACTCTGTCTAAAATGCTTGACAACCGAATTTGTGCTAACTGCTTTATTAAATTAATTTAATACAACAATTCTCAAGATGTCAATTGGTATAAGCCTGCTCCGTTTAAACAGTACTGTTTAGTATAAACACCCTCTTACATTGGCAGCAGAGAACAGCTACTGGGAGCTCCCAGAAGCAAGTCCTCTGCAGAACTCAGGCTGCATACCAGTCCTCCCTCAGTGCCCTCATTTCAACGCCCAGGCAACGCCAACCCACGTTTGCAGCAGAGCTCAAACCTATTCATACAGCACAAGTAACACTAGGTCAACATAATTACAGTAAAACAAACACAAACTACCCAAATCTGATTTTCAAAAGTGCTACAACACCTGTGCCTATCTACATACCTTTAAAAACTGATCCTTCTTGTTCCAATGGGATCCCTAGAGGTATCAATAAAGCGACATACCAATAAGCAGATTCTGCTGAGCAACTCAGGTTTTGGAGAAGAGCTCTAAAATATACGTCGCATATTACAGCAACATGTTACTTGTATTAAGCACTGACAGGTCTCATAAGGCCATAATTTTTAAAATTGTGTCAGACCTCAGAAGGATCCTTTTCTCAGAATGAGGTATCTTATACTGCATAAAAAATAGCCAAACATACACCTCCACTAACCAGGAAAAAAGTATTCCTAGCATGACCATTATGCAATCAACTTTGAGGCTATCTTCAAGGATCTTCTTAACATCCCTACGAAGTTACAAAACGGGTCAAATACTCAGGTCAGGATTGACACTATAATACTGAGCACTACAAAAGCTTCAGTCAGTGCTCACAGAAAAAATTTCCAGAATTTACACCAGTTCCCACTACAGTCTGCTTTATTCTGAAACCCTCCAAGACTAATAAGGAACCACACCGCAGATCATGCGACATCCTTATCTTCCTCAGCAGCGCAGAGACAAGCTTCTCCTCTCTCCATGGCTTTTTCCAGACCCTGGGTGAAATCATACAAGAAATTAGCAAGGACAAGAAAGGTGCAGATGGAGGACGAGTTGCAGACAAAAGCTCTGTCCTTTTGAGAATTACAGAAATGTACTTCTCTTTTGGCTTTGTACCAGAGAAGCACAGGAAAATGGAATGTCCTTTCAATCTGACAACATAGCTTTGTGCTATAGCCTCCTAAATCTACATGATACACCTACCTCAAACAGCATTTGTCACACACAAGCAGAACAGACAAATGCTGAGGCCCGTGAGTTTCCTTGCACAGACAATAATCAATAAACCCTAAAAGTTCAGTTTTAGTCTGGACTGTAGGACCTTGGACTGTGGGACCTTTGTGCTGTGCCTATTTAGGTGGAGTCCAGGCACAAAAAGCCAATAATTGCATTTGCCTTATTATTTGTCATCTTTCCACGTAGCTCCCACAGTTCCAGGCATCCTGGCAGGGCCTCCTTGCTCCCTCAGCCCTGACACATGGCTGGGTTTCCCAGTGCAGCCAGCCCTGTTCTGTGGATTCTACCTGGAAATGCTCTCTTCACTGCAGAGAGATGTTCTGGCTTCAGTTGCACACCGCCATACTCCAGGAATACCTATACACCAACCAAAACATCTCCAGACAGCTTTGCAACAAGTCCCTGTGAAAAAACCTGATTAACGTGCTGCCCTGGCCAGGGATGAGACTTCTCTGCTTCACTGCAGAGGCAGCAGACAGCTGGAGGTCAGGGATAGCACATCGCCCTAGCTATCCAGTCCAGCATTCCGCAGTCTGCCTCCAACACCTATCAACTTCTTTTCTTATGAAAACACATGCTGGGGTCTAGATACCACCAGCTTTTTTGTCACTGTCTCTAACATCCACCTACACTACCAAAAGAGTGTTTAGCAGGGATAGCCAAGGACTGGGCTGATGCTTTGGTACCAGCACAGAGGCTTATTTTTTCACAGCTGTTCTTTTACTTGGCTGAAAAAACCCTTGTAGGAGTTGTCAGCCAAAGGAAATTAGTGTTTTCTCTGCTATAGAGTATAATTGACTTTTCCTCCACTGACAGCTCTTCAAGCTAAATTTATGGAGCCAGGGAAATCAGACTGATGTTATTTGGCTGAGACTATGGCCTACTTCCCATACACATGTAATGACCAAAGGGAAGGGTTCCTTTAATTCACTTTGTGCTGCAAAACTACAAAATGAGCAAATAGCAAGTCCATCATATAAAAGATAACATATTTAAGTTGTATATTAACTGTGTGATCAGAGGTACCTTTAGAGACCAACATCATTCATAACAAATGCAGAAGACTATCTCTCCAGTAAGCAAGACAGAGGAATTTCATTCATTTCCATAAATGAAATCAGTCAATTTCTACCCAGCTGTCAAAATTTGTCCAGTTGCTTATCTGCTCACATTGTTGTAGTCAGCATGTAGCTTTGCCAGCTCTGACAATTTACCCCTATGCTTCACAATACTTGGTGAAATCAACACCTCCTGGTACTAAACAACTATGGAAAAAGCTGAACTTTGATTTAACCCAGGAAGTTTCCTGACCTATTGCTTACAAAGAAAAACCTGAAACAAACTACTGTTCATGGAGAAAAAAAATTTTAGGTGCATTACTCACTGCTTTTGAGCAGAGTACATTTGTTGTTATTCCTGCAGACCTGACTTCAAAACCTGAAAGCTAGTGTTCCCCTTACCTTACATAAAGAATTAAAGCATCTTGGAGCTCAGGCTCAGCATTAGCCCATGAAGCTGGCATATGTCAAACAGACCTATTCTGTAAGCACTAAGCGTCACAGTTAAATTATCAGGCACCTAGAAAGGCACATACTTGTACACAAGTTTACAACATTTAGATTTCTTTACACTAAAGTTCTATTCCTATTCTTCATCCCTCAAAAAAGCAGTAATTTAGCAGAATACAACTAAGCAGCTTTTCATGCTACAGGTCATCTCTTCACCACATATGTTCTCCCTGACTGCAGTCGGCTGGCTTTCTTCTCATTTATCTCACTGACCTCTTTTACATTATCCTAGGATGATCATATTTTTCCTCTTATTTGTTTTCAATAAGGGTTCTGCAGCCATTTTCTTCTGTTGACTCCACAGGGCACAGCATCAGCCACAGGCCAGTAGGATCTGCTTTTCACCCCTAGCTTTCCCCCCACACACAC
>NW_010098771.1:50543-95032 GCF_000699245.1 Pterocles gutturalis
TCCTTGGTGGAATTCAACTATCCAAGAATAAGTTTGCCAAAAAGAGTTGTTTCCTCTCCCCCAATCAATCTCTATTTCACAATCAATTGCCATTTTTCTCACCAGCGGCAATGTAGAATCATAGAATGGTTTGGGTTGGAAACGACCTTAAAGATCATCGAGGCCCAACCCCCCTGCCATGGGCAGGGACACCCTCCACTAGACCAGGCTGCTCAAAGCCTCATCCAGCCTGGCCTTGAACACCTCCAGGGATGGGGCAACGTATCAATTTGTGTTACCACAAGGAATGTCAGTATCACAGTTTACCAGGGCTTCTTCTTCTGAGCCTGAATTTCTCTACTAGTTTTCTGCAAATATAATCTTCTGATCATGTGAAGCATAGCTGTGTCTCTTACTGTTAAGAAGAAAAAAAAAAAAGGCCTTTGTTCATGCAGTTACAGCTTTGTACTTCAGTCACTGCACCGTGAAACTCTGAGCTTCAACCATATAATTCCCACCCAAATAATGAAACATTTCTACACCTCCTTTAACTAGTTGAATTTTTCAAGTTCTTCACTCAAGTCTTTCCCCAGTTAAAACCATGTACAGGTTCTCAAAGGATAAATGTTATCAGTTAACATTCCTGCACCAGTGCACTCTCTTCTTTTTAAATCTCTCAGCCATATAATGAAGTTGTCTTTCACCACTCGGCAGTCATATTGCTAGTAGAACTCTTGCTTGGAGGTGAATCACTCTGTCCACTCATCTGTTCTGCAATACCCACTCTGAATATGCCTGAAAATAAGCCTGGCATCAAAGGCTTTCCAGAACTAAGCTTTGTGGACAACCTGCAGGCCAAACAGCAGACAAATGGTAGGAAACCCTGCAGAAATACAGGCTGAGTGGTGGTGATCAACAGCTGAGAGACTAAGGAATAGCCCAAGGCCAGCTGATGCACATGTTGTAGACATACCAACACCATCGTAAACTCTCTCTAATACTTTCTACCCCCCATCCCTTTGCAGTGCTCTTCTGTCTAGTGGGTGGTGTTCAGACCAGGGCAACCAGATGCTAACCCATTTGCGTCGTATATCTATTTTCTTTTTCTACTTTACTGCTAGGTGGTTCCTATTATTCTTTAGCTCATTTTATGACCAAGGTACTGAAAAAAATTTATGCCACACATGACACCATGTCAAAGAGAGCCTTTGTGACTGTCCTGGCTGATCTATGACAATTAAGAGAATTTTAGACATGGATTATAGAAAGTTTTCTTTAATCCTTGTCGTTAATAGAGAACATTAACATAAGTACTAGCCAGCCAGGCTTAAATTCCCATTTTCATTATCCTTTCAACCTGCTCAGGTTAAACAGTAAAAATTGTCTTAAAAACTCACTGCATTCTTATGTTCTTTGACTAGCAAAATGTTTGAGGGTGCAGCCCACAGGATCATAGGCACTGAACAATGCTCTAAAGAGTTCAGGACAGGTCAATGAAATCCAGACAGGTTGCAGAAGCAATGGGCAAAGGCTAGTTTTTGTGGACAACACAGGGGCTCTCTGTTTTCCAGTTCTTGGCAACAAGTATTTTTAAAGCATGCTTAGAAGCTGTACGTATTTGGCCTTTAACATGGAGAACATTTACCAATAGTCTAGACCAGGAGAAAAAAGGTATTGAGGAAAACATGGCCCTTTTCAGATTCTTAGAGTGGGCAGGAGAGATTTCAGTTCCTGGAGAATGACATAGCTCCAGCCTTCTAGGACTATACTAGCCACCCATTCCAGCTCCTTTCCTCCTTGACAAGGATTGCTGAGGGACACAGGGGGAAGAAATATGCAAAGGTTATATATACCCACATGACTACAAATTACAGGACTGCCCAGGTTGAATTAATTTAGAGTAGTGTCAGGTGCCATTACAAACATCTTAGATTTCAACCCCATGCTGCCATATACACTGGATGAAGCCCTAAGCTCAGTTCAGCTTAACTAAACCAAGGACATTCCGTGAATGTCGACCAAGAGGACTGCAAGTTAAAATGCCGTCTCAAGCTTTCAAAAACGTTTCAAAACATTTCTTCCCTCTTTTCTAATTTTAATAAAGCAAATGTGTTCACAAAACAGAATTCATTTTTTGTCCACAGACATTTTCTGTCAAGTAACTTCTATGCAGAAAGAACCTCAAGGAAAACCTTAAAGCTTACTTTTATCATGAATTCTTTACAGCTACAGAATAGACATGAGTAATCTACAGAGAAACAAGAATAAAACAATTCAGGTGAGGAGTTGTTCATAATTGTATCCTTGTTATCCTTAGGATATTAGTTTTGAATTCAAAACTTTTTAATCTAATGATTTTTCTTCTACATCTCATCACCCTTGAGTGCAGTGACAAAGACACAAAACATATCTTTTAACATGGCCGTAAGTAGCTTTTCATGGAGACATAGATAATAGCTTATCTGATTTATAGGACAATTTTCTTGCCATGTGCTTGAAAGTCTGAAGAGATGGAGGATCTGCTCCTCCGATACTTTACTTCATGCACCAAGATAAGATAGTTCAATTGGAAATTATATAAGTCAGTTCAGTCCCAGAACAGTTGCATATCTTTCTAGAGATGGAATATAATAATTCACCACTGGAGAAATTCAAAAACCTTTCCTCAAATTGAACTGCACCTTTCTCCTCCTTTCCCTGGTAGAGCCACATAAATAAAACAGCTTTTGCTTCCCTTGGTTAGATCAAAAGTTTTATAATCACACAGCTTCATTATTCACAGTAAAAAAATGTGAGTATTTGACTTTATAGGCTTTATTTACTCTTAATACACACATGCTTCCCAGCCCTTCTAGATTTATCTGTCTCCAATTTACACCTTTTTTTTAATGTTTCATTATGAAGTAAATATAATATCGCATTCCTCAACAAGGAGACCTGAAGCCTTACTTCTATTTGGCATGCAGGCACATTTGTTACCATAAATTTATATGGGAGATGCGATAGGCCAGGAATTATTTTTGTTATTCCAGGGAAGAGAGTCAAAAAATACTGTGAGAAAATGGAGGCTTACAGCTACATGATTTTGCAGGCAGACACACAAATAAGAATGCAGGATGTTTTTTCTTTAATTGTTAAAGTGCTAGACAGACCCAACAGCTACTTTCCAGTATTACGACTTGAAATTTTAGTTTCTTCAGTACTCTTATGCCTTCCAGCCACTCTCGACCTGCAGAACTCTAGTAGTTCATCAACACGGACTCTTTTTCCCTCAATTGTAACACAGGATGCATTTAACAGACTTGTGTTCCCTGCCCTGGTAATACAGTAGATTTTCAGAAAACCAGAGCCAATAGAAGGCCAGATGATGATTTCAACACAAGAAAAAAAGAATGAGTTATTTTCTCTCTCAATACAAAATTACTTTGGGGAACTCATCACCAGTCTATGTTCTGGAAGATAAATTACAGACAAGTTCAAAATAAATACTTTAATGAATTTAAGTACCATTAAACAAGATGAAACTTCCAGCAAAGAAAATCCCCAAGGAGTTGATTACTAAAAGTTGAGGAAGTACACCAGGGAAAGAATATGTACTGTCTTCTTTTACTGTTCTTTAATCATCTATTACCGGAGATATTACACTGAGTTAAATGGACCTCCATTGTAAACAATTACCACATCTTTATGTTCTGGAAAAGCACATTAACTTGTTTGCCAGCTTCAAAGAACAACAACAATATTAATAACAAAAGTTCACGGAAGAATCTTCTAAAGAATACTAAAGGTGACAGAAGAATAAGCTCAGTATGTGGATAAGGAAGAGAAGTAGTAAAGCAGACACAGAAGGCCAGGCATTCAACTGGAGTAAGTTGTTTCAAGCCCTCAAACAAATTGGATCATTCTGAGTTCACACTGTTCAGGATCAAAATAGTAATAAATGACACCAAATGTAGCATTTGGTATTGCAAGATAGGGTCTATACTTCCTCTAGAAAAAAAAAAAAAAAAAAAAAAAGAAAGTAGTTCCTACACATGTGAGAGGCTATAAAATGAGGGGAAAAAAAATCAAATAAGGCATTGCCGTTTTAGGGGGGGACATAATCAGTACTGAAAAATACAGAGATGTGTGGGATTCCTTCTTTCTCACTCCCTGAGGACTTTATAGGTCAAAACTTGCACTGGGAATTGACACGGCAATGGTCCAGTGGATCCAAAGAGCTCAGACCTCATGGCTCTTTCCCCACTGCAGAAGTCAGATGAAATCTCTGTGGTGCAGCATGTTTTCTGCATTATTGTTTCTGTTCTCATTAAAATGATAAAAAACCAACTCCCACAGCAAAAGTCTGGTTCCTATGCCTCTACCCAGTAGCACAGATTTATGTGTGAATTAATAATCTAGCCCTTTAGCTCAGGAAAAGAGCCTTTTGTACTCCAACCTCCTCAGATTTCTAAATTTAGACCCTGCAGGTAATCAGTGAGAAAGTAACATTAGAGCTTTGCAAACCAGAGCCCGAGTCCATTTCCCCAGCTTCTGCAGTAAATTACTAAAGCTGATCAATGATATCCTGATAAAAATACTGATTCAAGAGAATCAAAAATTATTCCTCAAGAACATGTTTATTCTGCTAAAACCTTCCTCAGCAGCCAGGAGGGCAGGCACTCCCTGCTGCGTGACCAGCTGGCCGGCAGGGCTGGCTTCTCTCCAGGCTGCCCACCAGCCAGCCGGGCAGCCGGCCAGCACGGCAGGCAGCCCTCGCTGGGGAAGAACTGCATTTGCAAAAAAAAAAAAAAAAAAAAAACCACACCCCTGAAACAAATTGTTCTGTTTTGGCTGAAGTTCCATCATGTCAACATTCTGTTCCAGCATGGGATGAAACAAAACGTCAACAACCCAGAATTTTGCACAAAACAGAAACTCTTCTCTGGCCAAGTTTAGTCACAATCTGTATGCGTGCTCTTATTATTGCCTCTCCACAAAAATAACTGTCTCTCACAGCATCTGGTTCAATACCAGTTTGGAATCATGGACATAAAGACAATGAGTACTGAGGAATCAGTACCATGTTGATAAAATTAATCAAGTTTTTATAAATAACATACAGCATGATAAAATTCAGAGTATCTGAGAAAAGGGTTCAGTATTTTAAGACTGTTACTGTTAAATATTGCCTTCTGCAAGCCTTCTGTAAAAATAGCTCTTTAGTCAGCTACTTGGTTGATTCTGCTGCTTATAGTACTAATTTCAGAACACTACAGACTGTAACCAGAGGGATACCTTACAAACACTTTGTCTGTCACCATGCATATGGTGTTATTCTACTGATCTATGCCCTGGAGAAATAACAAAGCACCTGGATTTCTAATTACCACTATATCAACCTAATGAGTGACTAGTAATGTAGGTAGTTCCCTGCTATTTGTAAAAAAACCTCCTCCAACGTAAGCGATCTGGTCACCTTTTTGTCTTTCAGTATATCCTAACTGTATTAGAAATGTAGTTGCAAATATCACTATTGCTCTAATTAGAGGATGGAGTACTAGAAGTTAAATGCATTACCTCATGCCAACATGTTTCAGCTCTTGATAAGGATGAAGTCAGAGTTCAGTAGATAATTCATTCTCACAGGCTCCCAATCTATTTCATGTTGCTCTATGAGCAGCTGTAGCCTTCTGCCCCCTCCCACCAGATCTAGTTTAAGATCAAAGATAATTCAACTGTCAGGTTTCTCAGGCTTTTTTTTTTTTTTTTGTAAGAAAATTGCATTCTACACGTACTTCATTACAGAAAATCATTTATTCAGCAAAGTGTAGCAGAAGAACTGGACAGAAATGGAAACCAGTGATTAATGTTAATTTTTAAAACAGGTCAAAGGAAACCATCCTTGCTGTACACCTATCTGTTCCAGGAGTTGTCAGCCTGTTTTCATTAACAAAAAAAAGGCAACAAAACCGAAGTAATCTATTTTTCTCAAAAACATTGAACTCCTATCAATTTTATGCCAGTGTTGCCCTTAGCACATGATTTTGAAGAGGCCAGGAAAATACAAACACATAGGCACTTTCACGTACAAACCCTAAGAAACATCCATACAGCCTCAGTTTGTTACTTGGAATAGAAAATATTTAGGTTTCCCCATATGGATTTTTAACCTGATGAATCCAGACATTTTCCTAAAAATGGCATCTTGTTTAAAGCACAAAACCAAAATTGTCATTCTTAACACTACTTCTCCTCCCAGAAATGTTATTTTACTACAGTTTTGGTAACACCTTACATTATATTCTACTGTAAGTTAACTACTTCAGCCATAATTTTTCCAGCATTATTTCTTACATTCATTGGCACAATTTTATGTCTTTTTGTCTTCAGCAAGTAGATGGAAGAACCTTCAGCTTGAAAGGGCAGAAGATTGATTCAGATCAAATCAATGAAGTGAATAGTAACCAATTGGATGTTATTTTCCAGAGTTTATAAGGAATTAAAAAACAAATCATCAGATCATTACCTGTGACATTCATCATGCCATTTAAATCAACTACAGGATTAATAGAGTGGAAAGCAGTAAGTGTGTCATGAGTTTACAAGAACAGTTGAAAGGAACGCAGGAGAATAGAGAAATCTGTTCTGTGCACAGGTAAATTGCAGGATTACAGTAAAGCACAGAATTACTAAATAGAGATACCATAAAAAAAGAGAGAGCCTATACCACTTCTATGGAGGCACGTAATGATCAACCTCTCTCTTCAAACATATTTTTAAGGAGCTGGCAAGAAGGTGAACAAAGGAGATACAGTTAACAATGCATTTTGATTTCTACAAACCTTTCAATACGGTTTATCATCTAAGCTATCTTGGGATATGAGAGAAGGTTATCTGATCAAGTCTGAAGGGCAGAATAAAGACTGCTTTCACAATAGAGGGACATAGTTATTATAGGCTATCTTTGCTGGAACCTGTGTCATTCAATATATTAATAAATTATCTAGAAACAGCAGAATGGTAATGAATTTTTAGATTGAGTACTCAAAATTAAAACCAAACGTAGATAGTTACAGAAAGATCTTTTCACCCTGTGGGACCTGGGATAAAGAGGCACACCAAATTCAGTGTCTGTAAAAGTAGAACAGCATACAAGGGGAAAAAACCAGGGAAATTATGAATAATGGCGGGGACTAAATTACTCCTCTGCCCGGAAGAGATCATGTCATTTTGAATAGCTGCACAAAACATATTCACAAATAGACAAAGGATTAAAAGAGTAGAAAACAAAACATTATAATCTCTATTTTAATCCCAGTCCACCTGTATCTTGAAAGCACACTTGAATTCTAAATCTTCATCTAAAAAAAAAAAAAAAGAAAGAAGTGAACTGGAAAAAGATTGAGGCAAGCTATCAAAGCTTCTGTAGAGGAAACATTAAATGATTTGGCAGAAATTTTACAAAGGAGAACTATAATAAAAATCCATCTGATCATGAGAAGCATGGGAAAGGCAAACAGTGAAGGATCATTCCTTTCTCTTACTACAGAAACTAAAAGGCCATTAGCTTTTTGGTAGCTTGTTTTAAAACAAAGGGAAATATCTTCCTCTTACAATAGTGAAACTGGAAATTAATATCTCAGTGTGCTGTGGAGACAAAAAGTATGAATTATCTTATGTAGGTATTTAAACAAATTCATGGAATAAAAGTCCATCAAAATGTATTAAATATGTAAATTGGTGTAAATAATACATCAGTTTCTAAAGGTCAAGGCTGCCAGAAACTAAGGGAGAAGTATGTTGCTGTATCTGTTTTCATTCTTGCACTCTTTCAGTGCCTGTCACTGGCCACTATCAGAGTAGATATACAACTAGTTGAACAGCAATTTCCTTATCTTTATCAAAAAGAGGTATTTAGAAATGTCAGGCTCGATTTGGCTTCTCTAATTATTCCTCTCTCTTCACTACCCTCAAACTCTGCCACTGTTATTACAGGTTAATTCTTTTTTACAGATAGAACTTATCTCTGAATATTTATGCCTGCACAAGAGCTATATGCTGTCTGAGAAGTGGACCAAGCCTTTACCCTTATGTTCTTTGATTAAATGAGTAATTTACGGAACATATTTAGATTTGAATCCTTCAGGAGATGATCTTACGGCCAGCCACTGTCACGGAAAAAAAATACCTGAAAGAACTCAAAATATTTTCCATACTGGCTCACGAGAGTTTTCCATCCCATTCTGTTCAGAAACTCTGAGTCAGCACGTGGAGTACCTTGGGCGCTGTGGAGATGACACAGAAGCTGAAGATCAGATCCTTGAAAGTCTGAATGGGATTCTCCTGGCTCTTACTGAAGACAGCTAAGTATCATACCAGCTCCCTATTTAACCACTTGCACAATCCCAAAGCATTCACTAGAGGTTTTTGACTATTGGGATAATCTGTATTACAATAAGCGATTGCTGCTGGAACTGTATCTCTCCTCAGCCTGTTTCTATTGTTTTCCTTTCTCTTTGTTTACTCACAAATCTACTGGTGACCAGATAAAGCTACTGGTCACTAAAACATCTGAAGCTGCAGAAAAATTCCAAATTTAATATCCTTTTTACTACAAAACAAGCTCCTAGGATTAAATTGGGCTGACTCTATCAGGTCAGAAATTTAAAAAGTAGTTCCTAGTCTCCTTATAAGAAAGTCTTTAAGGCCTCTGCATATTCTCCTGAAAGGATATAAACCTGCATTCACTTGAATCGCCTAGCAGATGGTGATTTACTACCTCAGGGACAATTAACCATATTTTTGATGAAAAAAGGCTAAGAGAATTGACTGTTCTAATTGCTATTCTAGTAAAAGATGTTGTGCCTACCTACAAAATTAATTGCTAGGCCGTACCTCAGGAATAGAATCTTAATCCCTAACTTCCCATGCCTTATGCAAGCATCCTTTTATAGTCAGAGAAGATAAAACTGCTTTCCTCTTTGCTTTGCCACCTGTTCTTCAATTTGGCATGACACAGAATAATCAGCTGAAACTACACTTGCTGCAATTCAAGCAGATGACTGTTCCCATATATTTAGACTGAGACAGCCTGTAAGTACCTTATTAAATCAGAACCCTGGATCTCACAGATACCCACTCAGAACTCTAGGACACAAAGCAACCTGTAACTAATCAGTTGCAAACCTACTGCAGGTTATTATTAACACTCTTATCATTACAGAGCAGAGCTCCTTCAGCCTACTCAGAGAGAGTGGGATCTTCCTAACTTTGGCAAAAATCCTGAAGGGCAATCCACGATGTGCAGTGAAAGCAGCCCAGGTGCTTTCAGAGATAGCCAGGAATGGTACGTTGTAGTAAAGTGTTACTACAAAGCATATTACAGCACATTAGCTGTGTTTTCAATCTTGAGTTTTGTTTCATGGCTACCAGCTATTGGTCTTGCTATTTCAACTGTTTTATTTCAACATGGCAAAAAGCCACAAGTCCCTCTCCCTTACCTCCACAGAGGAAATGAAGAAACCATGTATTGAAGCAGATTTGGTTCTAACTTTGATACCTTTCCTGGAGAGCACAGACCAAGAAATGTTGCTTCATGCTGGCAGGGCTATTGGCCGTATCTGTTATGATAATCGTAAGTATTGACTTGAGAGAATTCCATTTGCCCTAGCTGTAAGGCATTATTTTACAAGGCATTGTAACCTGTAACTCATAATAATTTTTTTTTATGAGAGCTGAGCACACAATGCTCTTGAGCCTCCAGTTAGAGATAGAATTCACACAGCTCAGAGATACCAGGCTGAAAGCATCCCAAGCACTTCCTAAATTCTCGGTTTCCCCCTATATTTTTGACTTCAAGGTGACACATCTTTGTCAGAACTGCCCTGCAACTACAAGATTAGCAGTGCTTCATACATGTCTTAACTTTGCAGAACTGCCTTGGGCCCAAACCAAGGGTGGTTTTGTCTTCTTCCAAAGTAACAACAGTGTCTATAAAACAAAGCAAAGCACCTATTTAAAAAGTATATACCTAAAAATACCCTAAAAAAACCCCCAAATAAACCAGAGGCATCATTCAAGGAATGGTCTTATCTGAGGACCATTTTTTGCATACATGTGACCTTTGTGCTCCAGATTTTTCCATAAAGCAAGTACGCTAGCTTGTCTGCTAGTCTCACAAATTAAATCCTTTTTATTTACTTGCCCTAACAGTTTAAGATTTTTATGTTTAATTCCGTGACTGACCAAAAATATTTACTGCATACTGAAGATAATATGAAACTTTTCACCCAGTATCTTCTATTCATTTCCCCTTGACTTCAACCTACCTTGTCTTATCTTTCCAGTGTGGGCATGTGTAGCTTCATCTAGAAAGCTATGGGCTTGCCTCCCTGCACCGTTCCTACGAAATCCAAGTACGCTAGGTACCTGTCATAGATTCTGCTAGCCCCTGGCAAATCAGATGTATTTGCCAAGGAATGCCACATAATACTTTAAAAAAAACCCCAAACCTTCCACATATGGTTACATGCAAGGCTCATGCAACTACTGTACACCAGCATTACTACAGCATACGGCCACACTGTAAATCTGCCTGACTTCTGCCAGAACACAGGCCCAGCAGAGATTTTACAAGGTTACTGTGACTATATGACACATGCTTCAGTAATTTCTGTTACTAACACAGCAATAAATACATCACAGAAAAACTAATTTCAGTGATTCCCTGATTAAATTACAATTGCATATGCTACAATAGCATCCAGACACTTTCTGATGTCTGTCAGAAGTGCTGTCATCCCAGTTGCAGTCTAAGTCTCAGCAAGACACTCCTGCAAAAGCAGTGTCATTTTACTGTTAAGCAACCACCACTGTCCAACTTTGTATTTCATAGTTCTTGGCATGCTCAACAACGTTTTAGATAGTAAGCTTTCATTCATTACAAACTACAAAAAGAAAGAAAACAGTTATCAATGTTTCCCTCAGTGCAATTCTGCACGTGGATGGAGAGAACTGTAGTTAGTATAATAGAATCAGGACCAAATGAATTTTGAATTACTGTACTTTGTAGACTTCCTTTAAGCCACATGAATTTACCTGCTTGAGAACCTTACTCAGCCTATAAAAATTACAGAAATGCCTTGAATTCAAACACTAAGACTCCCTACATACTGAGCAACTAAGATTAAAAAAAAAAAAAAAAGGAAGAAGATGGTTCCCCCAGATCAATTTTAAAGCAGTCTGCCTCTCAGTGGGATCTTATAACAGCCCAGATATTGGTAAAGTGTCTTGTTTTAGGTTTTTTTTTTTTAAGAAACAAAAAAGAACCATTATTCTAAACATGTGAAAAACAGGCAAATGGACATTTGCTATATGATTCAAAACACTGTTGATCCCTGAAAGCAGAGTCATCACCTATGTTTTATCTTAGGTTTCCAGTCCTTTCCATCTCCCTGCCCTTCTTAACAAAAGCAGCCATAGGACAAGGCGGCTGAGATTCCCATCCCCTGAGAGAAACAAGCGAACAGTCTGCTCCTCACTCAATGTTCAGATCCATACCAAGAGACACAGACCATGGAACTCACTTTAGAAGCTGCACTAGTAGTAGAGAGGCTCAATTGCCCTTATATATTTTTACAGTGGTGTAAGTCCTCGAGTCAAAGTAGAACCAGAAATTTTAGCAAAACTCTGTCCTGAACCTGCATTTCCCACACACATTCGCCTGAACCCACAGCACATAAGCTGTACAAATTCTAACAGTGTGAGAGAGAACCAAATTTTCTTGCTACAAAGCATCTCAGTTGGACCCTTTTCACTGATTTAATTGGTCCCTATTCAAACACCTTTAACTTCTATGCTTACTGTTACCAGGGGATCTCCAGGAAGAGCTGGTGAAGGTAGGAGTAATCACACCACTAGTCCGAATATTAACAGACTATGCAGAGAACGAACCACTTGTTCATGTTGATCTATTGGCCTTATGCAATCTTGCATACCTTGGTAAGTAAATGTTTCTGTATCTTGGAGCAAAATATCACTTTCACACTGCCACTGGCTTTCCACATACAAGCAGAACGCCCAGAGGTTTGTGGGGGTTTGTTTTTGTTGGGTTATTTGGGGGGGAGGTGGGTATTGGGTTTTTGTTTTGTTTTTTTTTTGTTTTGTTTTTGTTCTGGGTTTTGATTTTTAAATGCTATTGATACCTAATCAGGGACTGGCCACAGTATCTGTACCGGAGAAGTAACTACTCTTTCCTGGAATACCAGAAATTGGTGGTGCTAATTAAAACAATTAAGATTTAAGAGACAGCTTTTGACCAGAAAAAAGTATAGAGGGCATAACTTCATGCTTTAAATTGACAGTTTCAGCTACTTCAGATACAGTACATTAAATACTCATGTATTAAAAAATTATTTCTATTTAATAATTACGTTTATATAACTTAATGAAACAGCTTCCCTTTTCATTTACAATTTCACACCAAAGAAATCGCCACCGATTTAAAATACATCTGTCCTACTTTACACAAGTTGTAAGTAGTGATGGCAGAAAAAGACCAAGTAGAAAAATGTTACCGCACTTTGAATATGCTCTGACTCTACAATTTGATCTGCTGCTTCCTGCAATTAGGGGGAGAGGCAAGGAAGGGGGTATCACACTGTCATGTCATCCTCTAGTGAGGTCTGTCCTTTAGAGATCTCTTATATTACCCAATACCATATGGCACTGAAATGTGTTTTATGTCAGACAATAGCAAGCTTTACAAAAAATTGGTCTTTTTTAACATACACTTGTATATGCTTAGGATCCCAGCAAGACTAGAACCATCTAATCAAGGCAGAAAATATAGTACTACAGCAAACTGGCATGTGCCAATTCGATATATTAAATAAACATACTATAGATGGATTTATAAGAGTCAGTGGAATTCAGCTAGGATTAATCTGACAGCTATTATAAGGTCATAGCTACAGGAATCACACAAAAATAGTGTTGAAGAAAGAAGGGGGGGGGGGGGGGGAGGGATGGAGTAGAGTTTTGCTGTCTCAGTGTTGTCCAAAGGGACAGAATAATCTATAAAAACAGAAAAAAAATACTCAAAAACAATGTAGTGTCTGATCACTTCAGATTATAGGGAGCTATGCTTTTAACATTCAATCAGATAAAGAAATATTCAAAATCCTGACTTTATCATACACATAGATACAGCCAAGGAAGCTCTAAGCAAGACAAAGGTTGCTGAACAGCTGGTGAAACAACTGAGAAGAGCAGAGAACCATGAGAGGTTAGAAATTGTCTTTGAGGTCCTGCAAGCACTTGCAGAAAATGGTAAGGCTCCTTTCAGCTTGGAATGAGGGGAGACAGGGTCCTGGTACTTAGCTTAAGCTCTGGGTTCTGAGTTTGCCATGGGATCCTACTAATGGAATCAGCAATCCCTTCAGTGGAAATAAGCCACAAGAACATATGAAGCCCAGGCCCAAGCAAGACTTTGAAGCTTAATAGGCGAGGCAACAAAGAAATGAGGAAGAGAGTAGCATTCCACTTTTTTTGGTGCATCCATAAGATAGCAGATTCAAATTCATATTCCCCATGGTGTGTAACAGGAAAGCAATCTAGACCCAATTGCTTTTTATTAAAAAATTACAACCAAATGTCATAGAAGATGTCTACTCTAAGCGGTGTACAAGCACCGACAAGAATCTACTAAAAATATCTAGACACCCGACACAGATTTTTAAAAAATGAAAGCTCATGACTGGCAATACAAGAAATGTCAAAGATCAGTGCAGAAGCTTTGCTCATTCTGCCTTGGTGTCATCCTAGCACCAGCATGTCTGTTAAAATCAAAACCAAAAAACGATTGCACCTGAAAAAAGACCAGCTAAAGTTCAAGGATTTAGCTTCCTAGTTTGAAACACTTCAAAGACCAAAGAAGCTTTTAGTGTCCTTTTACTGTGATCTCTACAGACTCTCTGAAAGTGCAGCTGGTGGAGGCAGGTGTGCAAGAGGTGCTGTCTGAGATCCTGCTGAGGCTCCAGGGCACTTCACAAGCTGAAGATACATGCATTGTGAAGGCTGCATCAGATCTCATTGTCTCACTGCTTCTTGGAGGTATGGAGGTAAAAAAGGGAATACTGACAGTCCAGATATATAAAGAAACAACATCAGAAAGTCCCCTTAGCAGAGGAATTTTCATCTGCTCTGTTGTTTTCATTTCCTTAACAGGGACACATCTGCAACCTGTTTCACAATCCTTAGGGGAATTGTGCTCAGACACCACACTTTTTCACTTTTATAGGATCCTAGTACTCACATTAGCATACTTCCCTTCAAGCATATACATACGTTGCCTCAAGTCATCTTATCGCTGTGACTGCTCCTGCACAGAACACAAACGTAAGCAGAAGCTATTGTAGCTGTACCTGTGGTTATCAGTTCACACCCTGCTTCTGTAACTTTACTTTCAAAGCTGGCCTAAGAGCCATAAATTTAAAGCTAATAATGAGATTAAGTTCATATGGTATTGAACTACTCATGCATCCTCATTCACTATTTCAAATCTGTGTACATACTTTGAACATTTGGATTAACAAAACGTTCTCCAACTATTAGGAACAGACTACACACATTACTGACCTAGATATTTCACTAAGTCTTTAAGCTGATTTCAGGAACAACACAAAAAGGCTAAAGACCTATCAGCAACTTAGTTTAGGTGGCCCCAGCTATGCTGTATGTTGGGCTTTACAGATTAAAGAATAAAACATCAAGAACTGGACGCTTACTGCATCCCACCACCCCTAACGCCCAAAGCAACCAACAATTTAAAGGTCTTAACTATAACAACAATCTTTAAGTCATCGATCCAAATCCTCTCAAAGACAGACAGAACAGTTCACTTCATGGCTACTTATAAAGAGATGTGAAGTTCTGTTTATCATGCCACAGATAAGTACATGCAGAAGGTTTTTGCTAAGGGATGTGGCATCACCTCCCAGAATGTTGTCACTTACATCACATCCAGACACATGCAGCTACAGAGACAGGAGCAAAGGCTATTGCTAATTTTACAAAAAATGGTAAAGTTGGTTATTCTCTACCTTCCAAAGATGGAAAGCCACCACTTGTGAGTGGAGAGAAAAGCAACACTATTAATTTCATCTCTCCCTGACTCTGAAACAGTAAAATTCTTGCCTTTCCGCAGACTAGAGGCTTGCATGCCCTTAAATTGCAGATGCTAATGATACTGCGGTAGTCTGAGGGACACAATTCTGAAAAATAAGGTGGTCAGGTATGCAAGATTTTACACTTTTTTTTTTTTTTTGCCTTAATCACACATTCTTAGAGGGGAGACTCTGGAAATCTTTCATGGTAAATACATTCGTTAGAAATATAAAGAAATAATGTATAGTATTGATTTTTTAGGTTTTAAGTCACTTTTAGGAAGGGAGGCTTAGTCAGACACATCAGAGGGAAAAGAGAAATCTCAAGATAAGCCACTTTATCTTTCACACTTTCCTATTATAGAAAGCAAAGAGCCTTAACACTATGCAGAGAGAAACACAGAGACTCTTATAAACAGACCCCCTGGAAGGCACGCTGTGCTGAATCAGTCAGCAAAAGATACCCCACCGTATTTTCTGTCCTTTCTCACTGACAGCTACTGTACTGGGTTCAAACTCAATTAACACAAGAGAGCTTTTTCAACCTTGCTCACCTTTCTGCATTAATATGGCTTAATTATCATAAAAGAGTCCCTCACATCTGTCTGAGCATTCAGCTAGTCTGTCTCATTGTGTTTGTTTTTTTAAAGTAAGCTATCATATACAACTCCCTCCACCTCCCCCCCCACATCCCTTCTAGACTTCCTTGCTTCCTTGTCTTACACCTTGCTCTATATCAACCATTGTGCATCACAATTCTACAAAGGCCACAGAAATGCCCTCTGTGCCTTTAAACTGGCTATCTTCGATTTATTTGGCTGAATGGCTTGCTCTGTCACTCACTCTTCTCCATCCATCTCCCCCACAACCCCGTTAGATGTTTCATGTGGATAAAGTGAATAACCCCTTTCAAGCCCCAGTATGTGCCAGTGATGCATGCACAGCCTTTAATCTAAAGGGAAAAAAAAAAAAACCCCTATGGAAATCTGATCTCAGCATCAAATGACTTCTGAGGCAGTGAAAAGACGACAGACAGCTTTCGCAGCTATGAAAGTAGCTGTTCCTATCAAACTTTAACCATGAGCCATTAAATTGAAGGTTCTGCTGCTATCCAAGAAAAAAAATCCATAGGAGAGAACCAATTTGGAGCTCTGTGACAATCAAAGCAAGACAACCACTAATGGGTTCTGCCTATTGCACTTTACTACAAGAGAAAAAAAAATGCTCTGCCATTCTTTGTTTGAAAGGTGAAGGAAGGAGACAAAATAAGTTGAATTAAGGTTAGTCTATATGAAGATAAAAGTATTTTGCCTGTAGACTTTTGTCAGATCAAAAGAGATGGCCTGTTCCTATAACCTAGTCCTAAAGGGGACGGGAGAAATCTTCTCATATACTCTGCTCTCCAAAGATTAGTACCAGGCAAGAGAACATTTGAAGCATCACAAAAAACATCAGCTTTAGAGAATGTATGCATAAATTGATATAAAAAGATTTTTGCATGAGTAGACTTCAAACTATTTCACAGACTGACAGGTCTCTTATAAAAATATCCACTTACATTTTATAAGCATTTGACAAATTCTTATTTAATATATGCAGTAATACTAACAGATTAAAAAAATAGTAGGTATTGGTTCAAAACTACTTTGGGGTGGAAATAACATTCAAACCAGCAAAGGTGTTAAAATTACTAGATCCACTTAAGTAGTATACACACAAAAAAGTACAAGTCTATATACATCTTGGGCATGCAGTTAGTACCACAAGAAGCACCTAAAGCTACTTTTGGCCAGATTCTGTATTTGAATGAAGTCTGTATAGTTCCACAGACAATTGTTTACCCCAGATAAAGATGTGGTTTTCCTATATAGCATTCACACTGTTTTGCCACGTTTCAACAGACAGAATTCACATGGTGACAGCACAGCAATAAGGAAATGTTGCTTGGTGCCAGGAATATGCTTGTCTTGAGGTATAATAAACTGCATAAAACAAAATCCAGAAAAATATTTGCCAAACAGCGTCTTCAAAACACTTCCTTCAGGAAGGATGCAGACCATAATACGCAGGGCTTCCTTTCGCTCTTTAGAACACTATCTCATTTCCTATCGAGCTGTGCTAAGCAGTTTCTAACAACAAAAGGGCTGTCACCTGTGCAGAGCAAGGTCTCAAAGGAAGAGGGACACATACAGACACGCACTGACAAAATATTGCAAGGCATGTACGAGGGAAAATGCTAGTTCTTTGGAATGTACAAATCTGCTCTTTCATCAGCATTAAACAGCTCAGAACTCTCTGAATCAACTCATTTTCCTAGCTTCACACGAGTGCAACACAATTAGATTTCTCATTTCAGAAAGTGGGGTTCCTCAAAACAGATAAGAAAAAAAACTTAGGCCTGATTCTTTCAATGATTAGTTAGTGACTTTTTTTTTTGATTGAACATAAGGAATAACATCAGTAGAAAGCTACTAATCAGACTCACCATTGCTACACAAGATCCCTGGTCTCACAATAGTCTCTTAAACCAGTAGAATGGCAAAATTGGAGAATTAAAGCCATCCTGTGGAGAAGTAGAAAATGCTGCCAGCATTCCACCACATATATAGTGGAAAATATGTGGAAAATGAAGCAGTATTTGAGGAAGAAAATGACTGAAGAACACATGGTTTTGAATTTGACAATAACTGTCCCTAGAAAGCTCTCTCAAGCTAAGCTTTACTAGAGGATGTCACAGTTCACAGGTAGCTGATGCCCACTTATCTCTACAGAGCTGAAGGCTGTAGAAGAACAAAGCAAAAGCTACAGCCTCAATCTTATCAAGATACAAAAACAGTCAAGGCAAAGACTCTCTGAATTCTCAATATGCATTATTAATTTCTATCATTGTGTTTCTTATCTCACCTGCTTGGTTGTGCCTCTTTCTTCAGATGGCAACTGCATACGAATGATACAGCTGGGAGTCATACATCAGCTTCTGGATCTTTTGGAGAAACATGTAGAGAGCGGGGACGTCTCTGTTCAACACGCTGCACTCAGTGCACTTCGAAACCTTGCTATACCAGGTACAGAGTTTGAAGACAATTGACTTACTGTGATTTTTTGTAAAGATGCATTATTTAATTGAGATCTGTGCAGCTCTGTCCGAGTCACTAATTCCAGTCCCTTATATTTTGAGGGGCAATTGAACTTTTTTCTCCCTGCAGAGACATATACATATGAATAATTTCTCAGGACTTCTCATCTACATAAAGGGTCTAAATATAATGAAGTGTGATCTCATTGCCAGCTGCTGAAATGGTTTAATATTAACAGCATACAGTAGTTCAACACAAAAATGCAGAACAGGCTTTGTAGCTTAAAATACACAGTATGGGGTAGAGCTATCACATCACAGCTGGTACGGATTTCATTAATCTGTTCCTCTTCTATAAAGCCAATATTCATTGCAAATTCAGCCTTTGCAACACACTTAAAAACTACAATACTCAAAAGGGGCATAATAAGGAAGATGGGGACAGACTTTTTAGTAGGGCCTCTTGCAATAGGACAAGGGGTAATAGTTTTAAACTAAAGGAGGGTGATCTAGAGTAGATATAAAGAAGAATTTTTTTTACAAGGAGGGTGGTGTAACACTGGAATAGGTTGACCAGAGAGGTGGTAGATGCCCCGTCCCTGGAAACATTCAAGGTCAGGCTGGATGGTGCTCTGAGCAACCTGATCAGGCTGAAGATGCTCACTGCAGGGGGTTTGGACTAGATGACCTCTAAAAGGTATCGTCTAACTCAAACAATTATAATTCTACTCGTGATCTTTTGTTAATACACATCAGAAAATTGTGCTGCTTCTCATCTCAAATCTACTGCTTCCATGTGAAAGTGCAATTCAGGCCAAGAATGTTTTGCTAGAGATTTGATAGTACAGCAACCTGCAATGCAGCCCTTACACTGCTATACAAGGATTCCAGAGAAGAGCATTACATCAACGGTATTTTATGAAAATAAAAAAAAACCCTTTGTCTGTCAATTTCATTATGTAAGGTAGCCAGTCTGCTCGGTTTAATAGTTTTATTCATAACCATTGCTTTGAACAAGTGAGAGATACAGAATATACTAGCTGCAAGTTACCTCTACTACCTCCCTTTAAAGTCTGATATACCCTCATTTCTTCTTGCAGATAGCTCTTTTCAGAACTTCACCTATTTCTTTCAACTTGTTTTTATATGCTCTCAAGTATTTAGTTTAGCTTAGAGTATTACCATACTCTTTAGATCACAACAGCCAGCCGTCTCTGTCTATTCGCTATTTCAATCAATATATTTCACACCATAAGCCCCTCACTGCTTCTATGTACATTTTATTTCTCTGTGGAGACTTTTTCTACCACCATTCACATCAGCAGACAAAGGCCTGTGCAAATTGCTTTTTGGTGCTAACTGAGTATGCAGTATTTCAACCATGCATGTCAGCTACCTTACATCAGTTACAACCTTACACAGAGCTATTATAAGATAATAATAGAATTATGAAAAATCAGAGAGCCATCCAGCTGAAATTAGGAGAGTAATTTAGGAGGCAAAATGTAACTATCTTTATTAGAACGAAAAGGTGGATTTTTTTCTATAAGCCAAGAGGTGTCCCATGCTTAGTTCTCATTGACCTCGCTTATACAATATTCACAATAGGATTTAATAACTTCAAGCAGCAAAGATACCAAGTAATCTCCTCTGAAATATAGCAATTTTGATGTAGTTTCCCTTGACAACAAGCAGAGATGATCACATTCTAACTCACAACAGAACCCATTCCTCAACGAATACCAAGGCCCACTTCTTGCAACACCAAGCCCAGGCGTTCCTCGGGAGCTCCTTAGCAAAGCAATATGAACACAGATGATCTTGCAAAGATTACAGGATCTAAAACTCCAGAAAAGGTGGTTGCAACCAACAACTTCAGCCCTGTATCACTCCCTGCTTCACATAGTACCAGTAGATCTTAATGTTCTTTGTAGCGGTACTTTAAAAGGCTCAACTCTGAATTATAAAATACCAATGTATCTTTTGTACCAACATACCAATACAGAGTCTATTTTGGTTATATCTGTTCTGTTCAAGGCTATTACAAACCTTTTTAGATCTTTCCAAGTGTGCGGGCCATGCATAGCACTTCAAATGCTATTCCTACACTGTGCTTTTCCTCATCAATCTGTAAAAATACCAAAATATGGAAGCTATAAGACATTCCCTCACAAGAATAGATTACTTCCAGAAACATACAAACTCTCATCATTTTCAAAAATATAATCTGCTACCTGGTCAAAAAAAAAAGACTGAGTGCAAATCCAAATAAATTGTAAAATAAAAATTAATTGAATATGGGCCAACACTTGCAAATAGCCACAGGGGAATTCTTCAATTCAAGTAGTGATCTTAAAAAGATAACAGCAGCTTATAAAAAAAAAAATGAAAGAAGTCATTATGCTCTAGTGAACGG
Source organism: Pterocles gutturalis (assembly GCF_000699245.1). NCBI lineage: Eukaryota > Metazoa > Chordata > Aves > Pterocliformes > Pteroclidae > Pterocles > Pterocles gutturalis. Next base: position 71,161 of record NW_010098771.1, read on the forward strand.
AGTCAGTCTGTGCCACTGAAAACCAAAGACATTAAGAGCAAATTACTTAACAGTGCCTGCTTCTTAATTTGCCCAGTAGGAGAGGAAGGGATAGAACAGTTATCTCCCTAATTTCACTGTCCTGTTATTCCCCCACCCCTCAAAAAAAGTGCGCAGAGGACAGGAAGAAAATTGGTCTGGAGGAAGCAGCTTTTGGTGGCACAATCAAGCAGCATTAGGACTCTTTCCAGACAAGCTTCTGATTATTACCAGGGATTACTGCATTACCATTACTGGAGCAAAGACACAAGAATTAGGAGAGGAAAGCACAGAAACAAAGGCATCAACAACAGGATATCAGTAAGCTCAAATACAAAAAGAAAATTAATTCACAAGAACTATGGCTATGTAAAACACTTTTGTCACTCAGTTCAGTTAAGATGAGCAAGCATAGGAAAGGCTTGCTCATGTGAGTGGGCGAGTGGGTGGATAATCTATTACAACTAGAAAAACAAAGAGAAACAATGTCGTGTTCATCCTTTTTTACATACTTCATTCTGGGCAGGGCTGAGATCAAAAGTAACCAAAACATCGTAACAGCAGTTCCTAGGGAGGTTTTAGCTCAAAAGAGAAGCCTAGTCAAGTAGCCTTGATGCCATTTCTGATTGCTCTAACAGGTTGGATCTTTTGCTAAGAGCATAACAGAGCATAAAATTCAGAACAGTTATGTCACACTTCTGTTTTCAGATGCTTGTGTAATTACTGAGCTTCAGATCTTTTTTTTTTCCTTCCCATTTTCTAGTTGTTAACAAGGTTCAAATGCTGGAAGAAGGTGTGGCAGAACGGATTCAGGCACTTCTAAGGTCAGAGATGCCTCCTGTGCAGTTTAAACTTCTTGGAACACTACGGATGTTAGCAGATGGTCAAGGTAGGGAATTGCTCAGGTTTACTCATGTCAGCTATACACCCTCCTCCTCCCCTCCCCCTTGCGAGACAACGGATGTGCACAGAGACTACAGGCTCAGTGTCCTGCTAACCTAATTCCACTCAATCTGGAGAGATTCCAACACAGATGATTGCCAGAGGCTCAAGCCTTCCATACAGACCCAGCCAGCCTGAGAGGTAGATTGAGAAAGAAACCAAATGGAAGAACCTGCACTAGTCAGCGAGAAAAGGCAAAGGCCTAAAGGGAAGATGCTTTCCAGCAAAGATGTACCAGTAAGGCATGAGTGTGATGGAAAAAGAGTCATGCAAAGCATTTACAGTGCCCAAACACAAAAAACAAATCAACAGGAAAACTGGAGAATGACAACAGGATCAAAGGGAGCTGGGATGGAGAGAAGCAGGAGAAATTAGTTTCTACCAGTCACACAGTCTCTCTGTGCACATGCTGCCAGGTTTATCTTGCTGGCATAGCTCAAATGTTGAATTTACTTTGCATGTTGAAGTATAGGATTATCTACTTGTACTTCATTCAGTTTTACACAAAAGTGGGTACTCAAAGGCAATACTCACTCTGTGCATACAGTTCATTTTGAGAAACACGCACAATGTCAGAATTACATTAAGATCTACTATAATATCTCAATATATCCTTAGACTTATCTAGCTTCCTTACCAGAGTATAACACAAAAACAAGACTTGTGGGGTTTGGTTTTTTTAATGATGTGTTCTGACTCTTTCCTATCACCAGAGCAGCTGCTCTAAAGCACAAATCAGTGCAGACCACCTTGATGGCCAGGAACAACAAGACATAGGTCAAAACCAGAATCAGAAAAGTTACGACCATTTTGCGATGGGAACTGACAGCTGGTATGCAACAATTACAGTCCAAAATTCATTAATCATATGGAAGGGGAAAAAAACCTCTCTCCTACATTCCATGCTGCACTCATTTACACCACTGCAGACACCACTTTGATACAGCAGCTACTTGCATCCTTTTTCAAATTAATATGCATTACATAAAATTTAGATCTAGTACTCACTAATTTGCACTGATTCCAGTCCAGTAAAAAGCTGCTTTCACTTACAGTTCACCATGCATGGTAGGAAATGGACATTGCAAGATATAGATAAACTTAGCCTCTTCTTCCCCTCAAGCTTTGAAGGAAGTCATTAGAAGATCATTTCTCCCAGGTTATATCTGAATTGTGACAGGGGAGACCATTTAGCTTTTAAAATTGAGACATCATAATAACACAGATCTAAATTATCAAACACTAAATTTCTTTATTTTTCAATACTCAATGCTATTTGCCAGTCCTAGTATGAAGTCTGAATTTGGCACAAAATGGTACAGCTTCTCAATCTGAAACAATACAGATATCAAAGTGTAGAGCAGAAAAAAAGATGTAGAAGATTATCCAATGTTTACCTATTCCTGCCTATGAGCACACAATTCTCCCATCTTTAATTACTTTCTATTCTGTTTACCCATGAGCTAACATTGCCCTTAATTAACTCAGCCTGAAACTCTTATGGATACACATCTACTAACAAGTCCACACTGAATTAGTTAATTGCATTATCTACCATAAATTAATCATTCTGACAATCACTGGGCATACTAGACTAGAAGAGGTAGGTTTCTTTCTAACTATAAAAACTGCAGCCAGATCTGTCAGCTTCGTTACCCTAAAGAGATGTTAACATTAACTCCTCTTTTTTCCACTCTTTTGTTTCCGAGGAGGAGAATTTGTGCACTTCAACAGCCAAAAACCTTTCAGCTCAACTGAAAGTTCAGCCATAGACACTATTTATTTGAATTTGGTGGTTTTTAAGTTAAAAGGTCCTCCTGTTCCTGTTAAGAATAACTAATTGGGTTTTATCTCAAAGACTTCTATTGCTGGTAGACACCAGGAAGTCCCTGTCAAACTGGGTCAAGATACCTCCTTTGAAAAACCTCTTAGACTGGTTTCATTCACCACTCCCTTACCTCTTTCAGCTTTCTGTACTAAACTGGATTACCGTGATCTCCTCAGGCTAACATGTAACATCTGACCTAGAAACAAAAGCCTTTCTGTTACAGGAGGTAACATGCAGGTGGTTGTGCAATGACAAGTAACTCTTTATCTCAAAGCAAACATGTTAAACTAGGCTAGAAGCTCCCTGATTCCTTGTAGGATATTGACCTGTGGACTGTTCCTTAGTGTACCGGATAAACACAGAAAGAGTGCATCCTTCCTCATGTCCCTCCGCAAAACAGAAAGAGTACAGGTTGACTTACAGTTTCTACAGATATCCTGAGTATCATGTGGTTTATCGACACTGACCTTCTGGAGCACGTTCTAGTTGACACCTTCCGGAATATCTCAAAACAAATGCAACGCACAGAGAAAGGCACAGGTAAAGGAACAGGAGCAGGGTGATGCCCCTATCAGCCAAACCTATCCTTTCTGTTCCTGATGTTAATCTTGGTTCTTCAAGTCTTTGCTTCAGCAAAGCTCTAAGAGATAAACTTCCTGGCATCTTAAAACCATGCAAACTTTCCCCCATATTTTTCCTGTTCTAAAATTGTTTCCAAAGGAGCAGCACTTTCCCTGATTACCTTCTTTTAGGCCTGGAATTATTTTAAAAGACTTGAAAAAAAGCAGAAAGAGACTGAAAAAAGCTCACAGACCCTTTATAGCCCTTCCTAGGGAACGTACATGAGGGCCTTTACCACATCTTTCCTTCTTCAGAGCAACGCACATTTTATGCTCACCTGGCTCTGGTCCTCCAGCATGAAGGGGTGGGGGACAGGCATGGGACAGGACCCAAGATGACAAAAACCCTTAATTACAAATAACTAGATGAGGCCCCTAAATTTGAAGTACATCTTATAACCACAGTATATTTTTGCAAATAGAATAATTCTACACAAAAAGTGAGCATCTGTCCTGTGACTACTCTTGCCTCTCAGTTGCTACACCTGGTGCCCATTTGGAAGTGCTGTGCATTTACATCCTTAGTTCATGATCAACTGGAACACAGGGAAACAGTGGTCTGGCAGCTTACAAAACAGCTTTTTCATGCTCAAAGCCAAATGGGTAGCACTCAATTCCTACAAATATGCAGCTGAAGTAGTGCATATTATTTTCTTATCTTTCTCCTGGTACCCTTCACTTAGAAGTAAACTCTAGTTAAACCAAAATGTACAATTTCAAAGACTTAAGTATTGAGCAGAATCAACTAACTGAAATTACCGAAGCAGTATTTACCAGGATGTTCTCAGGCTGAACCCCTGCTTAATATATTTAAAATAGAGTACTTTACAGTCCTTGGCACCCTTATATCTTAATTTTTCCTTTGCTTAGGAAGTAACTTCCCACTAGTTAGTAACTTTTGATCCACAGCACTTTAAAGATGCATTATTAAACTGCAATAAGAGTCATATGGAACCATGTGTTAGGCTGATGCAATATTGAGAGGCATGAGTAAAGTTCATTTTGCTGCTGAACTTCTAAGAGCTTTGGAAGTAGTCTCCCTTAGTTGCAACAAGTCTTAAACCACAGCATATCATTAGAATTCCACTTCTTAGGAAAAGTTACCTAGTGAGGTTTTTCCCAAATGTCAAACACACAGATTAATACTTCTAGAAAGTCTTGAGATAGGGTTCCTTAAACACAGGGGAAGGCAAATTAAAAGGCTCCTCCAAACTCTGGGGGAAGGTTTGTTGATGCCTCACAGTTCAACACACATTCTTAAGACTTGAGACATACAATTACAGACATGCTGCAATTCTGTACTAAGACCTGGCTTCCCACAGAACAGTAATTATCACCACTACCGAGAGCATCGAAACAGCAAGAACAGGCTCTGAAGAGCCCATGATTACATCATGCAGGGCTCAAAGAGCAAGTACAAGAAACCAAGTGGTAAAGGGATAGCCCTCATGACGATTTCAGTACAGCAACAGAATATTTGCTTTCAGAGATATGAAGCCACTCATTTTAAGCCCTGCTTCAGCAGCCTCTTAAAAGAATAAGTCTATCAGAACAGCTTATTTTCTTCTTTACCTCCAAGAGTTGCCCTAACACAACTGGCATTCCTCAGGCAAAGATTTTCAAGATCCCTTAAAAGCCCAATGCTTTAATTCCAGCTCTTAAAGGATACTGAGCTCAGGCCTGTGGTCCTGGGTACTTCTACATTCACATTTCCGTGACAGAAAGACTGAGAACAGTGATTTTGAATGTCTCCTGATGATGCTTTTCTCTTCAGCTGATGCAGCTGAAATCTTGGGCCAAGACCCCATGCTACTCAACAGACTTGTGCAGTGGTGCGATGTCAACGACCACACTGGTGTTCATGGAGAAGCAAATCGACTGCTGGCATCAATCTTGCGTCACAACAGATCCCAAGTATGAAAGCTATTGATCCAATATGTTTCTACGTTATCCTCCTCAAATATTTTTAAAGCTTGTCAATATAGCTAGGGGTTAAGAGTTAAACAGCATATACAGCTTTATCATTAAAACATGAAAGTTCACAGTAAAAAACCCTCTAGTCTGCCTCAGTACCAATAAGGGGGAGGTGAGCAGGAAAGCCGTGCTCCCGATAGCCACAAATACTGATCAGTATGGTTACCTTACCCTCACTTGTAAACTTTTACCTTGCTTGAGTAAGGCTTGACAAATGGTAACTAGGTAAAGCTTTTCTGTTTCCATGACTATTATTTTCAAATTAAAATGGCAGAGACAACCCAGACCTGCCCCAAACATCAGTCCTCCAGGACCTCCAAAGATCCCAGTTATCTACCTAGTGATGGATGAATCTGGCATGATCTGTATCTGCTGGCACATTAGAACAGGCTTCTGTGTCTTGTAAATCATACAGGGGCATCCAAACCATGCTTTACTTTGAAGAAGTGATTAAAAAAAAAAAGTACGTACTATCTGCACAAGCTCTGAAAAAGTACAACTAATCTTTGCTGGTTTGAAGGCTTAAAATTAAAAATTGGATTAAGGTCAAACCAAGACTATTGAGACAAAATATATCTATTTTTAATCTTAAAGATATGCATATACACAAGTATTGATATTCTAAGAAAATTAGACCAGATCTACCCAGACGTGTATGATCAGTGCCAAAAGAAAGTCATCTCTAGTCTTCAAATATCAGTTTTCATTGCAGCAAGCAAATAACTTCCATCTATTCAGAGGCTGAAGAGTGCAATCTCGTTTCTCTCTTCATTCTGCCTTATTCACAAGTCAGATTTCCATCTGTGATATTTTACCTTTGCTTTAACAGGAAGTGGTCAAAGCCATCCAGGAGGCACAAGGAGTGAAGCATCTGGTTTCCATGACAACAAGTGAACATGCTGCCATGCAGAATGAGGCTCTGAATGCCTTGGCAATAGCGTCTGCAATCGATTTAGGTATTTTTCTCCTAAAAGCATTTATCTGTTCAAGATCCTCAATTATTAAGAAACATTGTCACACTGTTAATTCTATATAACGTGTAAGAAAAAGCATGTTTCTTGTCTAGATTTAGCTCTTCAGCATGAAATAGAAGTCATCCATACAGAAGATCACAAAAGCAATGGGTTTCATAAATTGCCTGAAGATTTTTTTGTTTAGGGTAGAGCCAAGTGATCAGGTTGTGTGGACAGACATGATCTGTTGAGTACTATGGTATGATGCTAGAAACCTATGCAAAAAATTAAAATAAAGACAGTCACCATAGAAATCTACATACATCAAAATACAAATTGAAAAGGAACAGTCAGCTTGAAATTCAGAATTTCCTGTATCAACAAGCAAGAGAATAAAGAGCCCATTTTACTGCTTGGTCTACCAAGCCTCTCAGGCTCAAATGGACACTAATGTGAATCAATATTCCTAGCACTGATCATTGAAAACTACAATCTATTATGAGGTTATTTTACACAATCTATAGTGTACAGGTTCCGTCTTCCAGAATGAGGCCAGTGAAGAAACACTGCACAGAAAATACAGGAATTCTCCAGTACGGAAAACACATGCCCAAGACATCCCTGCACAGCCAATTTGAAATGAAGCCAGTCAGGAATTTTATTTACTTTCTAGCATCTTTTCAGGCAACAGCTCATGTGTTTGTTTACTTACTTTTCAGAAACCCTTGAAGAATCTTTCAAGGAATCACAACTAGTTCAAAGCTTACACAAACTTCTACAAGATGATAATACAAGTCCTGAGGTGAAATACAATTCAATGGGTCTTTTGTGCAGGCTTCTTAATTCAGGTAACTTCATCTTAAGCTGTGATGACCAGATAGATATTTGTGATGAACACCCAAGAGTTTTCTGTTACTGAAGTGTGCTCCTTGTGATGTTGCAGCCAGTGAGCAGTAGAGGATATTAAAGAGGTTCATTGTTTATCAATCACCAAGAATCCCAGTCAAGCAGCTTTTTTCTGTATGAAAAGTTGATTAAACCACGTGTTGAATAAAAAAAGAAAGGCTTTATTCCAGTGAGTCAGTGGCATAATCAAGTCCTGAAACAGCAAAATTAGAGCCCTGGAATAAAGGCATCTTTTTCCAAATTCACCATGCACAAGCGTCCGGCAGTCCCAGGTCCCATATGTACCACATCATTTTTATGTTCAAAGAAACAGAGTCTGTATCATCTTCCACAGGCAGACATACATTTGTTTTGCCTACACTGTAAGCAAACCAGAAGCTGTGATAAAATAGTAATTTTAGCAATGCTGCCTTTGGGCAGCAACTTTTAGTAAAGCATATAAAGGATATGATTTCAGTTTCTCTCCAAAGTTAGGGAAAACTTAAAATGCTTCAAGCAAGATGAGACTCATCCTGGATGTGTGGCACTAACTGGAAGCAACCATCCTGAAACCAGGAGTCCAAAGATCGTATGTCTTAACACATAAAGCATGTAAATTGAAAGTTATGATTGTGCTCAGGAAAGGATCCACCCCAAGAGGAGCTGCCTTTCAAATCCTAAAGCCACCCTATATTAGCAGACAAGCTGGATTTTGCAGTATACTCGACTTCTCCCCTGTAGTCACACAGATATTGGAACAGGGATAAGCATTTGCTGCTTCACTGCTGCTATGGAGTACTGGCACTACGGATGCCATGTGTAAGACTTTTTTCCAGATGTGTATTTACTTAGCACTTCATAGACTAATTGTAACACTAAGTTGAGTCTTACTAATATAAAAAGCATAGAGGAAAAAAAAAAAAGAAAAAAAAAGAGAGAGCTGGAAATTGTCCTGTATATTTTCAACAAAGTGCTTTTCTTCTGTTCAATCAGTTCTTGGAAGTCAAAAAGGAGAAAAAGATCTTAACCTGTTCAATACTTTCAATGGCTGAAAGGGTATCTATAGAGAGAAATGTTTTTAAATTAAAGCAGCTCACTTTAAACAGCAAGTACTTCAAACTTGCTCTTACAACAATTGTTGGGAGCCACTATGTCATGGCATGTCAATAAAATTCAGCATTTCCTCTCCCATTCAGGTGATCTGAGACAAGAAATAGAAGAGGACAAGATTAAAGAAACTCTCGAACAACTTTGCAATCACAGTAATGCAAATGTGGTCAAGGAAGCTGTTACAACATTACAGGTTTTGAGAGGAGAGACACCCCACTAGTCTCCCTTCTTCCCCACAGCAACCCTGCACTGCTGCTGAAGCAAATGCAATAAACACCAGCTTTGCCAACCCTACCTTGCATCTGCCACACTGCTGCATGACTGCTAAAGCCCATTTATTTGGACTGCAGATACTTGTATCACTGCTGCTCTTCACTGAGCTAACACACAGCAGTAGGAATGAGGCCTGTCAAGCAAGTGGTCTCACAAAAAAAAGAAAAAAAAAATCACATGAGAAGCATCTAACAATTACCACTTCTGTTAACACATTTTTAAGCAGCTTGGTTTTGTCAAATCAGGACATCCCCTGCAGCTTTTTCTTATATCAATGGGACTTTGAAATCATTACCAAAAATTTGCAAGCTTATATCATATAAACCTGAAACAATGGGGTTTTAAATTAGATGTGAGCTGTATCTTAAACAATGCAAAGGGCTTATTACTGGCACCAATTCATCCTGTGCACATTGTGAATCAAAATACAATCAGTAGAAGCAAAGTTTACAGGAAACCACAGTCAATGTCTATACAGTGTTTGGACAAGATAAAAATTCAGGCTAGTTAGAAATCACAAGTGGGCAGGTGTGAAGATTTGGAGGCAGCTGGCATTTCATTATCTCCATTAAGAGAACCTGGGTTTAACTTTAGATAATGAAAAACTGTAGTAACACAAATGTCTCTGAACCTTTCAACAGAAGCCTTTCATATTTAAAAATGGTCAATTGATTAAAAAGGTAAGAACAGGATCTATTGCACAACTCGTTCTTATGGGAGCTTTTTTAAGCAGTTGCAAGCATGCTGCAGACTCACACTGACAAGACCTAGGACATTAAATTCAAAATCCCGTCGTGGTAGATACTGAAGAGTTAGGTAACAATGACTTTTTTTTAGCCAGCAGTAAAAATATTATTGAGGGGGGAAAAAAAAAAAAAAGACTACTGACCTTTAGAAAATTGTTATAAAGCATGGAATATCTGAAAGTCAACTGAAAGTCAACTGTTCTCAAACAATTTAACTGGCTTATGTCTGCGAACAAAAATTACAACTTTGTTCCTGCAAAAGCTTTCCCACCTGCAAAAGCTGTCAACACTATTTAGCCCACTATGTTCATCACCAAATATCACTTTCAGGAGTACTCTTGAGAAAGTGAATTTCATAAAACCACCCCAGACAAGTCACTTGGTGAGTAACACACAAGTAGGTTTTGACCACACAGTAAGAAAAAAAGAAAAACAAGGTCTGAACCATGAGCAGTTTTCTCTAGCTTTAAAGCACACAGTGATACGGGCATCCTACATATTTCCAACATCAAAATGAAAAATAGCTTCAGACAATCTCAACTTCAGAATAAGATCTGGGGTTGTGCCTAAACCAGGCATGAATATGCGATTTATCAGCATCTATTACAAGTTATATATATACACATCAAATAGCCGCAATCAAGTTAAGCCATTCTTATCAGAAATGATTCAGCCTTAACATTCTAGAGTATCTAATTCCAGATATTGCATTATTCTAATATAGCCATTATCTATTGGTTAAATATTCTCTGAATATTTCTCTGACCTTATTAAAACTAAAATCACGTTTTAATGCATTAAAGAAACATTAAAATGGTCAAAGGAACAGACAAAGCTATTTCTGCAAGCCTCAACTTCACACCTGGAAGTTACTTCCCTTCTGCAACTCTTAAGAGTAGTTTCAGGAAAATTTGTCAGACATGACAAACCATAGACTGTGCAAATCACAAGAGCAATAACTGTGGATAATGGCAGTCAAAGCGCAAACAGCAGTTTTAACTTTCTGGATATCCAGAGATTTAATAATTTCTCTACACCATTCTGAAGCTCTTCACTTGTTCATGGCTTTGCATTAACAAGGGAGAGAAAAGCACCAGCGTTACCTATTATTCAGCAGCCCAGACGGAAAAAAAAAAAAAAAAATCAATAATTCATTTCATCAAAATATACACAAAGACGCCAGATCTTTACCATTTCTGTAGTTATCTACAGATTGCTGTCTCCGTAGTCTAGACCTTAGAGAGGTAAATATTAGTGACTGGAAGAAACAAATCTCAGAAATCAAACTCCAGGAGTACAAAACATTAAATTTTATTTAATCAAATTTAAGGCTTGAGGAAAAAAAATATACTGAAAGTCACTCAGAAAAGCCATCTCAGAAGAAGAGATAGAACCTCCCCTTCCACTGCCTAAACAATGTTCAAGATGCATGATAACCCACAGGCGACCAGGGGAAGGAAGAGGAAAGGATAGAATGGGGAGACAAAAACCAAGGCAATTCTATGTGTAAGCCAATTGCGACATCAGCCTCAATGGACTGGAGGTACAAATCTATCCACACGGCACTGTATGAGGGTCACCAAAACTAAAGACCCCTTGGGAAGAAGTATTCAGGTGGCAATTGAAGCTCCTTTGGTCACTGCACTTTTTTCAGTGCTTATATTCATCCTCCTCTTCACATACACGGAAACTGTCCAAATGCAGGTATATTAATAGAAACAAAAGGGCAGTCACACTGTCAAACACACTGACAAATAAATACATTGCTTCACAGAAATAAACTGTGCTAATTTCAGAGAAATAAAAGTGATCACACTGAAAAGTTTTCTTCTCTCAGTCTAGTTATTCAAGTCTGATCTCCTATTTGACATCTTCATTAAAAACCTTTTTTCCAATGTAGTGTTTGTGGAGTTGTCCCAAATGCAACCACTGAAATCTCAACCTCAACAATTTATCAAACCTCTGAGATCATTGCATTGCATCTCCTTTGAGGCTTTAGAGGCAGGCTCACACCCAGCTGCTCTTGCTGACAAGACTTTTTTACCTGTTATCTTTAACTGTGAAGTCAGTGCAGGTCCACAGAGAAGGTGCTAAATGTAACTAAGTAGAAAGCGGCAAGGAAGTATGCCCATTCTAAGTCTGAAATTACATTAGCAATGTGTACCACCAGTGGGGGTGCACTTCAGAATGTCTAGGGGTAAACCAGTCTAGCGCCCCAAGGTTTTAACAATGACACTGAACAAGCACAGAGAAGTCTATCCATAGTGAAAACAAATCACTCCATGAATTTAAAAGTTCTCAAATAGGTTGAACTTGCTCTCTTGAATTCAGTTCCAAATAACTGGAGCCTTGATACGAAGCTGGTGTTAATATGGCCAAAGCCAATAAGAACAAACTGTAGAAAGACAACACTTCCAATAAACTCTGTTTCGCATACAAACGGCACTTCAAAAACAAATCACATATTAATTTGCCTTTAGGCAACTTGGCGAGATTTGTAGACACTGGAATCCTGATCTGCGACACTAACACTTGGCAGCAGGTAATTTCAGTGCAGGAGCTCCACAAATATTGACACCATGACGATTTCCACCAACTTCTGAACTTACTTCCCAGCATGAGGAGCTCCCTGTGTCAAAAAGTGGCAAAGGGAAATATCCTTCCTAGATGTAATTTTCAATGCAATGTTTTACAAATAAAAAGTTACAAATAGAAAGCATTTTCTCCAATTTACATACATCAGATTATTACCCATAACCTTAACAGAGTAAATTGATTCATGAGGTGTCGTAAACTTTCAAGCACCAGAGTTTAAAGCAAAGGTTGCTGAACACTGGTTTTGCTGCTTGCAAAGTAGCAGTAACAGCAGCAAATTTTTATCTGCTCCTAATGTACTAGATTCAACAAATGAGTCATACAGACCTCAAATTCAAGGCCATACAGAAGAAATACCTCTTGCTCTCCCATCAGTGATCTACTGCTATTGTTTCCTTGTTGTATATATCAAAGAGAAAAAAAAAAAAATCAGAGTGCACTTCTAGCAATTTTAGTTTCAGGTTTTTCAGATGTTTTCTGCTACTGTAAGGAAATCAGCCATCCTTAGACAAGCTTCCTTTTCCTGTTGTTTCTCAATTACCAGCCATAAAAAGAACTATGAAAGCTGAAGTGAAGCACACATGAGAAGTACAGCATCAGCATTGTCTGTGAAGTCCTCCCCAGGTTAAAAGCTAGAAGGGTGTCTGGACAATCAATGCAGACACAAAGATATAACTGTTGATCAGCTTTTGCCAGTGAAATGTTCATTAACACATGCATAATAGGAAAAAAAGGACATTAGAGAGATATTTAAAAGTTTGGCTTCCTAAGGAAGCCATATACCTTGGAAATACAAGTATTAAATCCTTCAGGCAGACTACATGTAGTAAAATATCATTATAAAAATATATACTTTTCTAAAATTTACACTATGTTAGGCATTGTAAATAAACCTGCTCTCCCAGAAAAAAAATGGATGACACTGGAAGCAGTAAACAATGTTAGTCCATAATAAAACTGACAGCTACGGCTACTTCCAAGAACTTTTCAGTCACATACTTCTATCTTAAAGCAAAAAATACTAGAGAAGAATGGAACTCTTACTGAATTACAGATGCACCTACTGAACCCCCAAGAGGGGAGGATGGGAAGGAGAGAGTTTAGTTTTCTTCTGATAAAAATAAAAAATGTTGATCTAAGCAGGAATAGTTCAGTTTGACACTGAAAATTACCATGAAGTCATTCTGCTTCGCTATACTGTGACTGGCATTTGAACCATGTATCAGAATACAAGTAGAAATGGTAATTCAATAGCTTGTCAGAAGATTTAAAAATTGAACAATTCTAACCTTTCACTAAATGTGTATTTCCTCATTGAAAAAACATTTCAGCAGGGATCAATGCTGAATTTAAATGTTTTTCAGTCCTGATATTAGCGGTTAGGACTTGTCAAGATCAACATAGCAGTTGTGAGAGAAAGCAGAGCAAAGTCAAAAACCATTAACAGCTAGCATAGCATGCTTGCTACCTACTAACACAAGCTGTATTTTGAACTTTCTGCAGAAAGCACTTTTTAAAGATATTACTGATCAATAAACAGCTAAGCATTTTAAAAGAGGTTTTTCCTCTATAAATAAGGAATATTTACCTTTTTTCAGACAGGAAACAGAATCTGGGATTCACCCCCCCCTTGCCTGAAATAGAGATTTCTAACATATAATGCTACAGATAATCAGATTTTTTCCCTCTTGAGAAAATGCTTGCTCCTGAGACATCTACATTATCCCCAGTCAAACAGAAATATCCCTACTTCTGCACAACTGAAAAGAAATTAAAGAACTAGACAATTTGTGACATTTTCTTCCAATTTCCAATACCATAACGACTATCGTTGCTGGGTATCTTGCCAAAAAATGAATGCATGAGTCTAGTGTAGAGATTAAAATGATTTCAGGATTCTGAAGAAATCAGCATGCCTTCTGAAAAGATTACATTTTGAGATCGATGACAGATTACATTTTTAGACAGATGACAGAACAATCTTCACTGTAATCCTTCAAGGAAAGATTTTACAGCAGTTTCATTTCTCCTTACTACAGTCTTTAAAATCTGTTCTGCTAATGTCTCGGGAAATTCCATGTCTTCCTCAGAGATCAACGCTGGTGCACTGAGTTGTCCCATGAGAAAAAAGGTAGACAGCTGTGTGTTTGGAGGGCTTTTTGTACCAGCTTCTAATAAAAAGCATGAGCTGGTTAAAATCCACATAAGGCTTTTAATAACAGGAGTATTTCATGGTCTGTGCATTTCTTCCACCTTGGTGTCCCATCAATAAGCATAAAATATACTTTATGCAACACGTGTCTGCTTTTGTATTCAGAAGGCCATACCTGCCTTTACAGCTTCAATATCAGAAATCAGTGTTCTGGCTAGGAAAATCCCAAAAATCTAAAAAGAGAAAAACACAAACCATTTGTGAGATTAAACACTTGTACCAGCCTGCAAAACGTCTCTAAAAATCAGACCTTATTACTATTAGTCATTATTGCAGAAGGGGAACCTACATCTTATGTGTTTCTATTACACTGTACTGAAGTCAGCACAACTACTCTTGTGAATAAAGATATGCATTCATAAACTGTTTGCAGGTTCAGATTCTGTAGCCAGGATTATCTGCAAAGCACGGTTACTACTAAACAGTAATAAAGGCAGCAGAATCTTTCAGGAAATAAAACTCATGAGAAAAAGATGCTTTCATCTAACACTTCAAAAATAGTAAGTTTCCAGCATCCAAAATAGTAAGTTTCTAGATGCCATAGAGCTGGAAGAAATCCACTTAGTCAAGTTTACTTGAGTCTCACAAAACTCACACTTACCTATTGCTAAACTTACAAATCAGGCATTTTCATTCATTCTACAACTCTGGATAATACAGTCTATTTTCTGATCAATTTTTTTTAAATACATACAGAATATACACTTACCTGTACTAAAATGAAATTTTTGTCACAAACAGTAGTGGGAAAAATCACAGATTATTCAAAGACATTTAAATTTGAAATGTTAACATTCACTCAAATTCTTGGGGAAACCTTCCTTTACAAATTGAAGATAAATTAATAACTCAGCACATTCCCAGAAACATTCTTAGAAGAACAGCAACAGAGGGCAGCATTGCCACAGCTGGGAAAAGGTATTTTGCCAGCACTCTTTGCTCAACCATTTTCAAGTAAATGGAAAATACATTTTGTAGTAGATTTACAAGGTTGTTACTTCCCGCTGAAGTGAAGCAGTACCATTGCAAAGAAACTGAGGTAGGTGTAAACAACTGTCACAGTGACAGCAGGATCCACCTTGAAAGAAATAATCCGATATGTTTTACTCAGAATTTTGGTTCTTTTCCTTGAGGTACCAAGCACTGATAAGGTACTGGAAGAAGTCACAGCAACTCCTTCATCTACTTCTGTTAATATTACATTTGCAACCTGTCCAACCATTTCCCTGCTCTTCCATTCTCAACTTTTTTTGAGCAGTACACTACATGTCACCTACAGCCAGCTGAGTGGTAATCTTAGCATGAAGGATGGAATTGTATTTTAGTAATTTCACATTTGTGATAGAAGGCTGTAGTCCAGATCTACTAGAGTAGATGACCAGAAGATCTCCCCTCCTTCACAGCATACTAAAATGTAAGAAATAGATTATTACATAAAACATGATATAATAATAATATATTAGCATATTGCTATATTAACATATAACAATATACATCGTCATATACCATATGCATTCCACCTGTATTGTATTTTTTATAATGACCTTCATTGCTTTGAGGAACATAATTTCAACAGGATTAAATTAGTTGATCAGATATTTTCACTCTAAATTCCCATCTCTATTATCTTTTTTGCCATATTATTCTCATACCTAAAAAATCCAGTGTCAAAAATATTTACCTCTCTCCATAACTACCTTTACACTCAGCAGGTCTGTTATCCTCAAATGTGAAACCTTTTTCAAAATAGCATAACAAAAACATCTAACCTGCAGCAGTGAGATAGCTATGAAGACACCCGCAACGATGTAGATATTTCGGGGTAACCAAGCTTCAAGAGCAAGAATACATCCTTTGACAAAAATCTGATCATCCCATTGACTCTTGCTCTGAATATAGAGAGGAAGAAAAGAATTAGTTTTCTGTTCAAGTTTATTAAAAGATCAGTCAATCACATGATATAGATAAACTAACAATTTGTTACTTATGCAGTAATGTTTTTAAAGAGACTCCAGAAATATGTATATACCCAGATTAAATCAGAGTTTGTCAGATATTGATGTTAGTACCTTCCTGGAAATCCCAATATTAGAATACTTTAGAATTAGCAGATAATAGAATTCAGAGTTATACTACTAGAATAACTGACATGCACATTTGAAATGTAAGTCTTGCCCTTTTTTGAAACACACCTTTCCCTTTACATGTTCCATGACTTGTTCTCTCCACTCCCACAAAGTACAAGTCTATTTTAAACAAAGGAAAATCTCTACCACTCTACTTGTGGTATGATGTAGCAGAGTCAATTAGTTCCCAGAATTTTAAGCTGACTCTCTATCAGCAATTCCACCATTTTTATAGTTTTGCCTATACAGGCACAGAACATGACAGACAGCAAGATCCCAGCATCTTACCTTCTTTCTGACATCATAGCCACACTGTGTATTCACAACTTTTTGCTGCAAAGCAAAACATGTTTAAAATAAATCAATTTAATTCTATTCACTTTTGTTCACAATATTTTTTTCTGTCTTTAGATTCACAGACAAACAAATCAGGACTGTTACCTGACCATTTTAAGAAGCATTTTTAGTAAAAATGAGCACAGCACTAGCTGAACACAAGAAAAGTAATGACAAAGCAGAGGTGTATACTAGCAGGAAAACATCCTCTACCAGAAATCCCAGCTTCTTCTATCTCTTGGCTTTCAACTAGCAAGGACTTTTTAAGATGATGTGTAGCAACAGTACTGCCAGCATACAGGTAAGATATCTGCATTTCGAAGACCAGTTTCATGTTAGCTATTTCAAATAACACTTAAATACTGTGGGAACAATAAAAGTACCAGGTTGACTTATTTAGTCCTGCAGTGGAGAAATATGCCTCACAACTCCATCATTTCAAGTGGTACACAAGTTCTATCCCAATCAGTTGAAACAAGCAACAGCTACAAGCTACTTGAGCCCCTTCAGTTCAAAGCCTCACGCGTAACCCAGCTCCAAGATGTACCTAGTGCTGAAGACAAAACACTTCAGTCGCAGATCCCAAGTAGGAAAACCATAAACACCTTCCAGATCACAACCCCATACAACCCAGTGACAGTATTCTTCTCCAGAGATGCAAAGACATTCCTTGTAAGACCTTTTGTTTTCTCTATGTGAGACTTATAAAAACATATGTGTTACACAATTATAGCATAATTTACACAATGCATAGTGAGTTATATTGAAATATTAGTAATAGAATCTCATATTTAAAAGATATTAAAATACCTATGTCTCCCTAAATACAGCACCAGCAACAGAAAAAGTTGCAGCAGAACAGTACTGCTCCATATTAAAATAGAAAATAATTACTGAGGAATCTGAACATGGACTATTTCCCTGACAGTCTTTCCTTGGCTGATTTCCAAGACAATCAAAAGCCCTAGTATAACCTACAAATGGCTATCTGCTCTGCACGAGGATTGCTGGAATAACTTTGAGCTGTAACTATTCCCACTAATACTACAAAGCACTGTATGTTCGTTCCTGCATTTTGGCTTTCACTGAATGGGTCAGATTCCTGAAGTTTAGTAAACAGATCTAACCCATAAGCACCTAAATCTTGCCAAAAACAGAGAATTGACTCAAATGTTTTAAACTGAGTTTGTGCATAAGTGCTTTAGTAGTTGCTGATAAAACAATCAGCAAATGGAATTACTCCTACTTGACTGGCAGAGGGGTGGTGTAACATAAATTCTAACTGGGGCAAACACACTGCTTAGTGCTATCAGGTCCTTACAAGCTACATAAGAGGCCAAGAATTTAAGTAAAAAATGCACTGAGAATAAAAAAATAAATTAGCCACCAGTACTTGCAGACTCAAGCCATACAAAAATAGCTCAAATTCCTGGTTGACAACATATTTTCAGCTGAGTAAGAGGTTGTCACACTTGAACCCTAAAAAGGATGGCACAGAAACATGAAGAGTTTTGTCTGCAAAAGAGTAATTTTTGATCATCTAGAGGACCTTTTAAAGCCCTAGTCATCACACCATATTCAGGAAGTACTTCCTTTCATAACTCTCCAACACCATCACAGCAATACAAAGCCAGGAAGCAACTTACAGCAGGATCAGGTATACAACAGGAAAAAGGAACACCACACTTTTCACGACTTTTGCTTTCACTGCTGCAGTTGAAGTATATGTTAAAGTCCCAGTCATCTGGACCTTGGGCACCACAGCAATGGTTCTGCAACAGATAAACAAACATTTAGCATTTGGGGGTATTTTAGAGACAATTTATCCACTGAAGAAACTCTCTGGAATTATATTTGTTCATCATCTTCACTTTCTCTAAGGCTGTGCAGAATCAATGGCAACATCAGAGTAAAAAAAAAAAAATGAGTAATCAATACTGTGGCCCTATGAAATCAAAGCAACGCATTTGACATACTGCTTCTAGAAATAGTTGTCAGTGTGACAAGCAAAATCATAAAAATTATCACTTCAGATGTAATTGCTAATGTAATCAGTGTACATCCATAAATGGTGTAACAAAATAGTTCATACAAATACATTGTACCTCATTATTTCCAAGTCAACCAAAACCAGAAAAAAACTGAAAAATGTTTTAGATTTGTGACTCTATCCCTAAATCTTCATGAATCAATAAGTTTTATTCTCCTTGTCTACTGTAAAAAGTGGATCCAAACATTTGTGAATATACTTCCTTTTTTTTAAATGAGAAGGTTTTCACCTCCAAATGACTTAACTGGTCAAGTTTCACTAACTCAATGTTCAGTCAACTCTAGAAGTACTTCACGTAAGTTTCTTGACCTAAACAGTATACTGTAATAACCAGAGTTGCAGGTTGGGTAAATCTGAACATTTCAAGGAGTGTTCAATTCTTGGAACTAATGAAAGTTAATTTTTTATCAACGTATGCTTTGCAGTTTACTGGCCTAGATATTTAAAGGCACAAATCTTTCTCTATATTTCGAGTACCTGAAATATTATTCCATCACACAGATTTTCCTGGTACCTCATAAAGTTCAATCCTCTTGGGATATCTCTAGCATCTCTCCTCTGCCCACTGCCCATCTTCACAGAAGTTGTATTAACCTAACTGTCTATGAGAGCACTAAAACCTGAAGTCAGTAAATGGATTCAGAAGTTATCAGGTTGTGACAGACACGGATGTGAACAGAGCAGAATTGTTTACACAGTTTTCACAGGAAATATGACTAAAAAGAGCTGAATAGAGTGGTCACAATAAAACACCAAGAAAAAACTATTTTCAGTCACTAGTACATTTACCATGAAGAAAGCAAAAGGGGTTTATTTTTGTCTTTTAGTGCCTCCTCCCTCACACATCTACACCTTCGTAAAAAGCCATACAACCACTAAACTACCTCAGGAAGGTACAGACTACAAGGTCACTTACAGGCCTGAAAGCAATATAATTAGCCAGTGCAAGGAGCTGCCTAAAAAAGCTCTGTGTGTCCCCAGGTACGGACTGAGAACAGAGCAAATCAGCTTAAGGAGCATGGCTTCTTACAAGATGGGCTTCAGTGAGGCACATTTGAACACACTTCTGCACCTTGTTGTTCAACCCTTGCAGAACTACACTCGCCAATCCGCATTGCATACCTCCCCTCCTTCCCCAGTACTTTTCAGGTACGGATCAATGACAGGCCGGTTCAGAGATTTTTCTCTTTCCTTTTTCAGGTTTAATAGCTTGTTAATCTGGCTAGCGAACTCCTCTTTGTAAACTCAAGCCTTTTATTTTAATCGAAAAGTATTTAACTTTTAACCGGAGTTCAACTGTAAATCAGCTTAGCGTATTATAGCCTGGCTGACTGCACTGAAACTAGATAAATAGCAACAAAAGAGTGGACAATGCAGAAAATTACCGGTGTTGGTCACAGCCAGGAAGAGCCCGACCTTACAAAAATGTGCCCTTAGCACCAAAAGCTAAAGCAAAACAGCACTGAGATTCATCCAGGCAGCTTAGAGGATGCTTCCATATCAATACACAAGAGTGAGTGAACAGGGTAGGTAAGCTGTTGGTAACATACAGCTGATCAAAATGGTATCCACTATAGAACGTAGTTTGCTATCAAACTGAGCTGTGAGCACAGATTTCTAAACGTGTTCTTCTAGAAAACAGAAGACAGACAAAACCAACCTTCTTTCATAAGGGGAAAAATATATAAAGGACACAACCATTCTACCTCTTCATGAAGTACTCACATAGGTACTCTGCTTCTCTCCGTAATTTTTTTTTTAACCACACACAACTAAACAAAAATAAGAAGTCAGCCTTACTGGTTGTTTCCTGGGCATGAATACAAGAGCACCTGACTGAATGAAAGCCACCACACCCTTACTAGCAGAGGCCTTGTCATCTCCCTGTGTACAGCACTGTCTTCTGGTAACTGAATTTTTTAGGACCACAGGAGCGTAAAATTGTTTCAGCTTTCCTTGACAACTGCCAGACCAGAAACTAGTCTTTCCCAGTTAACAAAAATCCTCTTTTGTTTCAAGATGAGGTGCATCTGGGAAGATAAAAGGCCCTGTGGTGCATCCCTGTACAAGATTGCAGCATCTCCTAAAACAAGAGTGCAGGCTACCAGTTCCATCGCACAACTTTTTCAGGATAAAGAGGCATTTTGTTGCTCACTTCTCACTTAAACTGGTACAACACTGACCAGAACAGGGGAGCAAGTCAAGACGGTCAAGAAGGAGATGGATGCTTGGAAGAGCTTCCACATTTGCAGCTAGAACGGCACTCTATCTCAGAATATCTTGCCTCCCTGATGCTTTCAATATAGATGTGCTGTTTTGCTCTTTCTGCAACACAGCTCTATTAGCAACAGAATATGATAAATCTGTAACACAAAAAGAAAAACTTCCAAATCTACACATTATCCTAAAACACATGAAAGAACTGATAAGAAAGAAGACATGAACTTACTATTTTCTGTAGTGAATCTATGAGGTTCTGGAGGTCAATATCATCTCGGTAGGACTTAATGTTATTCTCGAAGAATTCCTTGACCCTGTCCCTCACCCAGTCCTGGAACAGGAATGCAAGAACTGCCACTGCCAGTTCCAACAGAAATATAAACACAATTGCTCCACAGAACTGTAAAAAAAAAAAAGTCACAAATTAGAAAATATCCACTCATTTTGAATGCATCCCTATCCCAACTCCACCGGAAACAGAATTAGGTTAAAATTCTCACTCAGTACAGATGCTGTGAGAATACAACCTGTTAAATAAGAATTCAATGTAAAGAAGCCTCCAAGAGGCAGCGTTATCTTTATGTTTTGGCCACCTGAACTCGACAGTAAAATGAGCACCATACCACAGTCATTATGCATAGCAGTGAAAATAAATGAGAGTCTGCAAAACGGGCTAAAATAGTCTTGATGCTACTTCTCAGATTGTTTCCAATTTTGAAGCAGCCTCAGTAGAAAACCAACATTTAAGAGATTTCACATCAGTCACCGAAGTACCAAAGTTTTACCCACCAAACGCTTAGAAGGAATTTTTAAGCTTTTAAGGGATTTTATTCTCCCTAAGCCACTATACCATCTCCTCTCAGTAACTCCCAACTGACCAAATACATTCCAGAACATCATATTTTGTGATATTACATACACAATGTTAGATACTAGTACACAAACTATAATGTCACTGTATAGCAGAATGTATGAAAAACGGAAGAAACTTTTTCCAGAAAGGGGAAAATACACTTAGGTTTGAATCTACACTGCTTTCAAGACCATTACTCAGAGGCTCATCAGGGGAGTAAGTTTACTATACACATTGTAACAAACCAAGTTCTATAAATTAATTGTCTGGGTTTTCTTCTAGCTCTTCACCCACCATTCCCAGCTTTTACATGCAAAATGATCCACTCATACAATGATGTTACTTACAAACTTCAGAAGGCAGATGTTTTCTCTCAGTGCTCCTACACAACCAGCAAATCCCAAAGTAAACATCACTATTCCCACCATTAAGACAAGCACCACTGGGTCCAGACCATGAAGACCAGTGACCTTTGTCAGATCAGACAATACACCCTGAAAGAGAAAAAAAGATAACAGAAAAAGGTGATGATTATAAGCATGTTTTTCATTTAACATTCCTCCTAGTTGTCCACAATTTCCAAGCGATTCCAGATGAATTTGTTGCAAACCCTCGAGCGCTTGCCAACAGCAACTCACATGGAAGAGTCTTGCTGTAATATGGTTATTGATTATACCAATTTTCTTCACCCTAGCAGAGGAAGTATTAATGCAAAGTTACAGCTATTAATTCTTTTAATAAGTAAATAATTCTTTTAATAAGTAAATCCAGTGCAGTCAACTTCTCAAACATCACATTCTCTCAGGTATATTTGCCAAACAAGCTTCCACAAGATGGTGCCAAAAGCTCAATACCATCACTGAATATTCATTTATCTTCAAGGCAAAAGAACTAACGCTTTATATTAACTTGAAATGTACCAATCAGAAGAAGAGCACTCCAATTTCAAAATCTTAAAATTAAGAAAATAATTTTTCCAATCCTAACGTTTAGGTTGCAGACAGGGAGATACATCCTAACTACAAAGCAGGTCATGGGTGACATTTTAAGGTGGAGAACAAAATCTTGTTTTGGTTTTCAAGAGAAGCAGATTTCTCCTTTCAGCGTTTTAATTATGCCCCCTCTAGAGCTGAATAGTCTTAGCAATGCTCCTCCAAAATACTGCAAGATTACAGAAGTGTACTCTAAATATTCCCTTTTTACCTCAGATAAAATTCTTACATCAAAAGAAGTTATCTATTCCCTACAAGACACTTCCAATTTGCATAATTTAGCCGCAATATTTTCTTTTTTGTTAACTATCCAGAGACACTACTTATCTTGACAATAATCTTACCTATTAACCTTATCTGCCTCTATCTTAGGGCAGATTTTTTAAATCTGTGTAAAAGTAATGCTAACACAATAAAGCCTTCATAATTTCTAGATTAGGTTTTAAATAAATTAAGTTTATATAACAGCTACCATTAAAATTCTATCAAATACATATAGCACAAGCTTCTCAGGTAATGTGCAAAAACAAGATGCAAAATGCAGAAGACAAGAGACAAAGAGCTGAAACTCTTAAAGCCAAGATGAAAAATTTGTAGGGACACCTGGACAGCCTTGTAATAGTCTGAGTGTCAACCATAAACTTATCAGCAATATATAGACCATTTTAATAAGGAAATACAGAAAAATCAACAAAATCAACACACCACAATATCCCATACTTAAGTGATTATTATCTTTTTTTTTTTTTAAAGTACATTCTTGAGCTAACTATGTTTAGTGTAAGAAAGATACCAGAGAGACTCGTAAAGTTCACAAGTCAAATAAGCAGTATAATTCTGTCAAGGGAACGTAAATTCTCATCTTGCTACTCAGGCATTTGCACTAGACTTAAGGGCAAATAATAGGCATCCTAAGACAATACCTCAGAAAAATTCATATCGCTCTGTCTTTAAAGACTGACTTCAAAAAAATAATGTCCACAAAATACAGCATTAGAAAAAATGTGCACATGGAGAAGCTTCATCAGCTGATGAAAAGACACTGATTAACAGTACTACCTTGATACACAGTTCATCTCCTTTCATAATGTGTTCCATAACACATCTTGTTAAAGCTATTGATTTGGCGACAGCAGGAA
>NW_010098771.1:95063-106951 GCF_000699245.1 Pterocles gutturalis
AAAGGGTTGTTTCTACCAAAACTGGTTGAAGGGATGAAAAGATAAAAACTAGTGACTAACAGCTGAAATAGCCTATTAAAAAATGTTCATGTTTTATAGATTTCCCAGCATTCAGAAAGTCTTAGGAAGCAAAGACTTTTCCAGTTAGCGTCACCAGTGACACATTTCCATTCTCACAAACTGTAAGACCCCACAGCTAACTTTATCAGACTTGGTCTACTGGATTAATTACCCGAGTCCCACCTAACCAAACCTCGGCTCAGACCCCACAATCAAGGAAGACATGCCAAGATTAGCTAGGCTAACTCAATGTCTTTGTAAAACCAATACACTATGAAATAAATCCTGTGTGACCAGGATGTTGAAACTTTAACGAGCATTTCCAGCCTTCTCCTTCCCACACCCAAACTCATGCTTTTTTCAGACAATCTCGCTTGCTCAAGGAACATCTTTTAGAAGAAAACTTCCTCTGATCAACGCATGTTATGAAGAAAAGTTGTCAGGAACTGGGCTCTATTATTCACCCTCAGATGTTGCTGGTTCATAACAGTTTTTTCATGTTCACATTTGATGTTTATAACATTCTCTTCTGAAAAGAATGTTGTGGGGGTTTTTTTGCCTATGAAAATATATTGAGTAAAAAATCCTGAAGGAAGAAAGTAAACAAGATAATTAATGCAGGGGACTATCTCATTCCACCTTACTCAGCTCTCTAAGGAGGCTTCTGCCTGTGCCATCTGTAGTATGGTAAAAGCTCTTTGAAGCACAGGCTGCCCTTTTACAACAGCACCTAGTATTCCAACAGGTTTTTCTACAGCCCTCATCCTAGATGTGCACAGAATATGTTTACATGACTCAAAAATGAAAAAAAATCTAGAAGACTGAGGTATGCAGAAATGAAGTCTGATACATGAAGTCAGTGTCAAAAAAAAAAAAAAGAACAAAAATCAGCCTTTAAGTGTTCCTTTCAGCCCCTTAGAACAGCGAATTAAGAGTTCAACTGTACATGCTTAATTTGTTTTCCACTTTCTTTTAATGTTTGTGAGCATTATGCCACCATATCAACTGAAGTGCATTGGCAACAGAGGGCAAACACGGATTGTATTTAAAAAAATAAATCTCTAACACAGCCCATTAACAAATACCAAACCACTTACTGTTTTGAGATGCACTAGTATGCAAACTACAAAATACATCTGACAAGGACAGGGTTGATTTCCAACAACGAAGTTCCGTAAACTCGATGTTGATTGTCACAATATCACACTGCCACTGACTATAACACAAGCTACATGCATATACCTTTATACAGTTTGCATACCTCTGTGTACAAACAAAAAGATCAGCAGACTAAAGAACAAGTACACTTAATCATAGAATAAGTTAAGGTTGTAAAAGACCTGCCTGACACAGGGGAGCCCAACACTGGACATGGCACTCCAGATGCAGCCTCAGGTGTGATGAATACTGTCAGAAGCAGCTCCTCCCTCGACCAGGCCACAGTGGTGCTAATGCAGCGCAGTATATCATTGGCCTTAACAGCAGGACACAGCTGATATTCAACTTACTGATAAAGAGGAGTTCAATGATTTTCCTCAAAAAGGTACTTCCTGGGCAGTCCAATCCCCAGCCCATATTGATGCATGGGGTTACTTCATCTCAGGTTGTGCATTTAGCTTTTTTTTTTTTTTAAATAAAATTTCATAAGGTTCCTGTCAACCCATGTCTCCATGGTCTTGAAGACCCCCTGAATAACAGTCTTGCTTTAAAGTAGACTGATGGCTCCCTCTGTATTTGTTATCAGCTACAAACCTGCTGCAGTGAAGTTAGGCTGCCTAGCCTCTAGTTCCACAGCTCTTCCTTTGTGTCCTTCTTGAAATGGTTTTACCAATAAAAACTGTTGTCCTGATGAGAGGGACCAGTGTTATTCACCTGTCTTCTATTAACAGTTTATAATAATTCACCTTCTCTTACTGACTTTTGCAACATCTCTTGGGTGACAGATACTAACATCTATCCAGTTTTTATTGTGTAGACTTTCAGTTTTATGCAATGTAACTTGTTCAGAATAATAAACCCAGTTAAAGGTCATAAGTATAGGCCAATTAGATACACCAGTTAAAGAGACTGAATTTGACTCAAACAGGCAATGCAAATCAGGATGGGTAACCCTTTTACATATAGTACTTCCAACATTTCTCACAAAACAGCATTCTCATTTCCATATATTATCAGCTAAAAGAGATGCATAGGATTTATATTAAAAAAAAAAAATACTTCTGATGAATCAATCTGAAGTGTAGTCCTAGTGGAAAAGACAAGAAAAAGCAGAGAAGTTAAAGGGACCCAATGTACTTCATGCTGCACTAAGAGACAGGATGTCCAAAACTCTTTCACCACCTGTAGTTTATCTTAGGGTTCACCGCAGCACAGCTTCTGGAATGTTTTTCTCTTACTTCCTATCTATTGTTCACCAAGATGTTTATCTGTAAACAGACAGATCCATGCAGGCACTATGGCTGAAGAATGGCACTAGTATAAAAGACTGTCCACAAAGCACAGAACAGACATGAAAAACAATGTACAGATTTCATGAGCCATTCAGGAGTCAAAAACCACAGGAAAAGCTTTAAAGCACTTATTTGCAAGACAGGACAGAGAGCAGAAATAGTTCAGCCAAAATTTAAGAAATAAAGACAGAGTGAATCTCTCTTTGCCTTTAAGTAATTTCAAGGTATCATGAAGCCCATTTGGGAAAATGGAGGTAGTTGAGACCTAGTCATTTCCAACCACACAGATCTTATGTGCATCTTTACAGAAGATAATGCCTGAACATGAGAGAATACAAATTCAAGACAAGTTTAACACCCTCCCTAAAGGGTTGGAAAGAAAATCCTTTTATAACAATAGAATAGGAGGTAAATGCATTTGTGTGTGGAGATAGGCTGCATACTGTGTATCAATGATATCACTGATCTAGTTATGAGAATGTGTGCACACACATAGGGAGCCAGGGCAAGGAGCACAAATACCTCAGCACTAAGATAATCTAGATTGTGACACAATCACTCAAGCAACTCCATGGGGAGTAAAGTGGAAGACAACAGATAGCCTGAAGATTATTGAATACTTCAGAGATGGTCCCAAAGATGCGTGTTGTGTGGTATTTTTAATAGAAGAAAAAAAAAAGTGAGATCTTTTACATTCCTCTCAAATGGTATGTGGTTTTAAGAAAAAGAGGTGGGTAGATAAGTATATTTTAGAACACATGTTTTCAAAAAGAGAACCAGTTCATAAAAAATTAAATTATCCCTAGCATCATGCTCTTACAAATTTACAAAAAAGGTCTAAACATTGAGGGCCACAGCTTAGCACCTGATCAGGGACAAAAATGAAACTCCAACTAAACTCGGTTTAGATCACCTGAACATGGTCCTGAGCTCTGATGTGACATTTAACCTTTGTTGCTTCCCAAGGAAAGTAGTTTTACTGGGGCAGGAGAGGGCTGCCACCAAGCAAAGTAGAACCAGTCATTTCTACCCTTACCTTTTCACTCCATGCCCACAAACCAGCTGCAAGGAAGGCCACCCCAGCTAGCTAAAACAAAAAGAAAAAAATGAATTAGATATAGTAAACAACACATTCTCAAAGACTTAGCTGGCAGCACAGTTGCTCAAGTAAAACAAATATTGCCTATGATCCCAGACAGTAGTAACGGGGCAACCCTCCCCATGAGTCAATCTCTCGTAAAAGGATTTAAAGTGCTTTTATTCCACAGCATTCTTGCATTTTACAAACTACTTTTAAAAAGTATTTCAATTGAATATTCATGATTACTCAAGTACATAGTACTAAATGAAAAATTCCATATAGTAGTATGCAAGTGGGAGTCATCCTTGCCCCAGTGACTTGCTCTAAACTTTCTGCCTGCACATTAAGGAAGATTTTAGAATATTTAACGCATTGAGGTTATTTCCTATTTAGTCATTTTATAGTACTGGTCCCAGACAGTAGCCATGCTTGACTCTTCATAGCTTCAGTGTCAAGGCTCATTATATTAGCCTCTTCTCTAATTAGACAGAGTGTTTCTTCTGAATCCTTACCTTACTTAAGCCCTTTTGAATTAAGCTGAAGTAATGGTCCACCCACTTATTTTCAGTAAGCAACAAATCTAGCTGACAACATACAAACCCTACACCAATTCATATGTTTGTATAATAACTATTTCTGAATTATATTCATCCAGATGAAGCAAGAGATCCTCGTCCTAGTCTTTTAATCCCTTTCTCCATTCTCAGGCAGTCTGTCTTTAATATCCACTTTCAATAACCAAAATAAAATGATCTCTCTATAAACCGAGGGCACCTCCTCCTCATTACTTAAAAGGACATTCTACACTGCTAAGTCCCTGTAACCTTAAAAGACATTGAAGTGCTGGAGCAGGTCCAAAGAAGAGCAACAAAGCTGGTGAAGGGTCTAGAGAAAAAGTCCTGTGAGGAACAGCTGAAGGAACCAGCATTGTTTAGTATGGAGAAAAAGAGGCTCTGGGGAGACCTTATGGCTCTCTAGGACTACCTGGAAGGAAGTCGTAGCAAGATGGGTGTTGGTCTCTTCTCCCAGGTAACAAGTGATAGGACATGAGAAACAGCCTAAAGTTCCCACCAGGGGAAGTTTAGATTGGTTATCAGGAAATATTGCTTCACTGAAAGGGTTGTCAAGCATTGGAACAGTCTGCCCAGGGAAGCAGCTGAGTCACTCACTATCCCTGGAGGTATTTTAAAAGACATGCAGACACAGTGCTTAGGAACATGGTTTAGCGGTGGACCTGGCAGTGTTCAGTTTACAGTTGGACTCGATGATCTTAAAGGTCTTTTCCAACCTAAATGATTCTAGGATTCTACATAGAGGACTGAGGTTGCTCCCTGCCCTCCCCAAGCCTTACATACATTAACAAACAAATCCCAACTGAAAAAATGCCTTTAAAAAAGGGCTCTTTCCCCTAGGAAATGCAGCACCTCCCATGAACTAAATGGGCATTGCAGGCAATTGCCCACAGCATAGGCAAGAAGCAAAATGAGACCCTCTTACCATCACACAAGAAAATGTATGTGTAGATTTTAAACCACTGCTGAGTTCGTTGCCTGCTGACCCTAAACTGCAGTTAGGGCAAATGAAGTTGCTCTGGGTTTACTCTGCTGGGAGGAGCAGGGGAAAGGAAAGCCAAAAAGGGCTACAAGTGTCATTCATGTCATTCTGTAAAAATTACTCAAATGATTAGTTAGACGCTTCTGTCTAGGCATGAAGTATGCCATATTTTAGGGCACACAGATTAACCCACCAAATCCACTAATACACGGAAAGAGTTACAACTGGGCAAAGTAGTGCTAAATAAGGTAAATTTCCAGATGTTGCTTAATAAGCAACAGCACAATGGCTACTCATCTCAGACTCTGAATAAACTAAGTATATTTAAAGTGATGATTTGGATCAAAGCACAACTTTAAAAATACTATTAAAAATCACACTGATATAAACAGAATATTGACCCAGATTACCTCTAAATCTTAACCCAGTGATTTTTCAAACAAAGCAACAAAAGAGGAAAAAAATCAATAATCAAACTTGTATGTCATCAAGTTACACAGTGGATGTGATTGATCCTTCCTTCACCCTTTCTCATTCCGAATGCTCCAGGAATGCTGGGAGACAGGTGAAGACAGCTGGTATTATTTACAGTAATCAGGGTGAATCACACATGAGATACATCTGTATCTTTAGGAACTTTTTGTAAAGAAATGAGAGAAAAAAAAAAGAATTGGGAAGACACACATGTTCTTCCACACTCCACACTAATACTGTGCTACTGGGTGAGCAAATAGGGCGCTCTCTTAAGACTGGCTGCCTTTCATTATAATTACCATTAAATTGTAATAGATTCTTGATTAAGTAAATTTGTCATTAGCATGCTTCATTCTCACCTCTGAATACAACTATTACTCATGTTTTTACAAAGCATTCAGTTTCACAAAACCACACTATTTTTGCAAAGTTATCTCCATGAGCACCTATGCAAAATATCTACAAGTAAAACAGAGTTTATCAGCAGAAAAATAAACCTAAGTCTCATTGAATCAACATGCATAAACCTAAAAATTCACCCAAGAGACACAAATAATTCATAATTCTCACTAGAAGCAGCCAAACTACATACATTAGGTTTCTTTAGCAAAAAACAGTAAAATATGATGTACTTGCAGAAGAAACAAAGCCATCAGCCACTATATTTACAGGCACAATGATTCTGCGAGGAAATAAAATAGTAGTTATTTAATCAAATGAGATCTCTGCTTTAAATACCACGTGCAAGATACTTTGAAGTATCTCATTAAAAGCTACTGTAAAACACACCATGTTGATAAAACCACCTCTGAAGTTAGCATGATTGAGAACACCCAACACACAGTTCAACAGAGAATTAACACCAGGAAAATACCTTCTCTCTACCACTCTTGCATAGAGGCATTCTGGTGACTGTTACGAGGCAGACCAGGGAGCTAATCCAGCCTGAACTGAAAGACAAGTTTTAACTTTCATCAGCTCACATGAACAGGACAGCAGGCAGCTAAGAAGTAGCAACGCTAACCAAAAGTGTTCCCAGGGTGAGAGTGAGCAAGCCAGCTATTTCAAAAGAGGCATTTTGAAATCCATCTTTCACCAGAATCTGGAAGATGTGTAAGCAAGAACAAATTGGACTACCCAACTCACTTCTGTGCCATAGAGTCATTTAAGCCATATATTGCATGAAAGGTCAGATGGAAACATACACAAAGCTGTTCAGCTGTACCCCTTTGAACAGGAAACAAACTAGTGACCAGCATTTGGTCATTTCCTGCTTTAGAACTGAAAAATCCACATTATTAACATATCTCATTGAGCTGTAAACTCTGCTCAGGAGTCATACAATACTGACGCTAACTCACAGGCACCATGCACAAGACCACTTAGCTTAAGCATTATCCATTCCTAACCACACTTTGAATTCCTTTGACTATGCTATTTGTCCTGGGTTAAGCAGAGAGCTTAGCAAGAGGCTGTGTTGTGGATTTATGCTCAGGAGAAAAGTTGGTAAGAAAGGAACGTTTATAGTTTTTGATAGGATTTCAAGGACAGATACCTTCAGCCTCTCTGCTCTCCGCAGACAGGGCAGGGGGCGAGGAGGGCTGGGCTGTTACCCCAGGATTTGTTCTTCAGTTACTAGATTGAGAACCACAGTGACCAATAATCTATTCCATAACATACACGTCATGCCCAGTATATAGGTGAGGACCCCCGGAAGATCGTTCTCTTTTGCCCTTTGCATCCTGGTTCCAGTGGCTTTCGGTTTCAGTCCTCTCTTCTGGCTCCGCATTGCCCTCCCAAGGCCTTCCCCCCCCACCCTGCTCTGGGATCATTAGCTGGGGCCAGACACAGACTCTCGGACTGTTATCTCCGTTCTGTGAGTGCCTCCGGGAGCGGTGCACCCCCCGTCTGGGGGAATCGTGAGCGTAGTTCTGGGATCGTTAGCCAGCAACAAGCTGAGCCTTTGGTCATCAGGTGGAGGGGGGGGCAGTATCACTGTGTATCACTCATTTGTATATTTGTATATAGTATTATTTTCAATATTGTTGTAGTTTAGCTATTAAACTGTCCTTATCTCAACCCACGAGTCCTCTTTTCCATTTACCCCTTTTATTCTCTCCCCTGTCATTGGGTGGGGGCGGAAATTGTGTGAGTGGGTGTGTGTGGTTTGGCCCCAGCCAAGGGCTAACCCTTCACACTATTAGAATCACCCTACTGAGAAAACAGGTCTAATTTGGTTCTCAAATCTAGGTTGCAGGTAAAATTAATTCCTGCAAGACAACCCTTGCACACAAACTGATTTTGTGTTAGCCTGCTTCAAGGTCTGATTAGAAGCAATGGGAATGCTTCCCCCTACTGCACTCAGCTTGTGGAAACTCAAAATGTTACTCTTGCAGAGAAGACTTCTTCCAGCCTCTGGACAACCCCATTTTACATTGTAGCTCCACCCCTGCTGGAGCTATCAGCGACCTATAGCCTACCCTTCCTACCCTTGTTTCTTCCCAGACTTTCCCTCTCAGGGTCAGGAAACTACCTGGAGGTGGATTCCTTCCTCCTCCTGTCACAGCCTGGCTGGTTTAGATGTTCCTGAAAAAACAACATACACCACAAAAGCCAAGAAAATCTTATCCGAGCCTGGGTCTTCTCTTACTTTTCAAAAATGAGCTCTGACTATTTTCCAGAGCTTAAGAGAATTTTTGCCCTTCATCACCATGTTCAGGGCAAATATTCCACATCTCCTATAGCATGAGTTAAAAGTTTTATTTTTTTCTCCAAAAACCCTCAAGAGCCACCCACAAAGCTACAGAGCACTAGAAGATAAATGAAGATGACAGTAGCTAAAATCTATTTTACTCTCTCCTCTCAATTCATTTGAGATACAGTGAGCTTACACGCAACCTAAAAGGCTTCAGCAGCAAACACATGCAATCCTTCACTCTACTGAAATAGCCATGTCCTGGCTGAGGTGCAGTTCTTGGACTGCCCCCCAAAAAGTCATTCAGCTGGAGACGAAGAAGCAAGCACCAGAGACAGGTGACTGAGGCACCTCCTTTTACTCCCTGGGCCTTCCTAAGTGCAGGCTTGAAAGGACAGAGCAGTGCTGCAACCCAAGACAGGGAACTCCTGCACTTCTCTTGGGGTCGGTTGTACATCCTCCTGCCTCCTCCCTCCACTGGGACGTTCACAGGACTCAATCACAAAATGACTGAGAACAGAGAGGTGCCAGAACCAAACTCTTCACCTTGTATTGTTGCGGTCTTCTAATTTCATTATGACAGATGAAGCTATTAAAAAAAAAAAAAAAGCTTTAAAACTCAAAAGGACGTCCAGCCTTGCTGTAACAGGGCAATTTCACTTAAACTTCTGAGCACTCCCTGAAGGTCTGTCTTAATGGTTGTAAATACTGCCTCATCCCTACTCATTAAAACAAGTGTACTCAGAGAAGTTAGATCCTACTGGCATGTTTAAAGAGCAAGATGAAAACAAAGTAATCCCACATTAAAATCATGCCTGTAGGAAGACAGAGCCTTACTATGACCGCCATTCTCCTTCTTACAAGGGAAAGCCAAGCACAAATATTAGAGAAGTGATTTTGGAAGCCAGTCGTACACAACTCAAAGCCAGCAGAACACCTTCTACTGACAAGTTGCCCATCTGAAAAAAAACAAAACAACCTTCCAAAGAATGAAGATTTAGATTTCTAAAGGCTGACTGAACTGGGAGCTTGCCACTACTAACATGCTTGTCCCCTTTGACTTCAGTATTTTGGTCCACCCCAATCTACATGAACTGTATTTGAAACCTGGTGTAGTGGAAGGTGTCCCTGCCCATGGCAGAGGCATTGGAACCCAGTGATCTTTAAGGTACCTTCCAAACCAAACCACTCTGATTCTATGAAACAAGATACAAACTGAAGTAACCATCCACTGAAAAGTTAACATATTCTGCAAACTACTCACTAAGTCACTGTTTGCTTTGAAGTTTCTACAGTCACTGATATTATCTTTAGAGCTACAACAGAGAAGTCAGTCAACATGCACCTTTAGTAAGCATGACAGAATAACTAAGGCAACTATTTATTTACAAGCCAGGTAATTTGTATGTAAACTGTGCCATGAGTTGAGACACACCAGTTACCATCATACTTCCAGTAACAGCTTAAATGGGCAAAAGGCTGCCTGCTCAACTAAATACCATCCTTCATATCCAGTATATAGTGGGCACTCTCACTGACACAGGCACTCACAAAGTAAGGTCCCACAAGCAGTTGCCCTGCAAGCCAAGAAAAGTGAATCAGACTAACATCCCTTCACTAAATGCTGCTTTTTAAAGTGATGGTTACATTTCCCTTCTGATTTTGTAGTCCTTTAGTTCTTTTAAGGCACATAGAAAATTTACTTTGTTCTACATTCTATGAATTTGTCTAATTAAAGAGATTGTTAGACTAGTTGTCCTAGCCAGCTGGATGTCATAGGCTCCTGAATCACTGCATTAGCAAAATGATTCACTGCCTATAGGAGCATCTACCCTCCCACTCAACATTTACATAGCCTGTTCTACAACTAAAGGTGCTCAATTCTTATCAAAAGAGCTGTAGTTACACATAATTTACTAGGTCAGCCTGATAACTTCTCAGCAGAAGCCTCAGACATTCGTTGAGCAAGCTACCAACACTACTAGTACCTGTTCAGAAAAACAATTCCTCCAGCCAACAGATCAGCTGAAACACACAAGTTGTATTTCAAACTCTCCTCAGTTTTTCTGCATGCCTT
Source organism: Pterocles gutturalis (assembly GCF_000699245.1). Classification (NCBI taxonomy): domain Eukaryota; kingdom Metazoa; phylum Chordata; class Aves; order Pterocliformes; family Pteroclidae; genus Pterocles; species Pterocles gutturalis. Next base: position 105,455 of record NW_010098771.1, read on the forward strand.
CTTGAAAAACTATTTAAGGAGAAGAAAAATCCTTGGATCTTCATCATTAATTTCAAGAGAATATAGTAAAAAAAAAAAAAAAAGAAAAATGTGAGATGTAATGACTCTGCAGGGAATAAAAACAAATAGAAAAAGATAAAATTAATTCCTGTAAAAAAGCAGAGGCAAATCCTTTATACTCTTCCCAGAAAACAGATTTGACAAAGGCTATTTATCCATCAAAAACAGTTATAGACCCCACTTCATTAGAAACTCACTAGAAAGCAAGTAGAGGTCTAGAACAATCCTAATATACTCAGAAACAAAAGAGTTTGTCAATTTCTGACGTATCCTCCATGTTATCCACTGAAAAGCATCTACCCAGTTACAAAGTGAATTCTCTGAAAATCAGAACAGCTTGACAAATACTACTTCTGATTGCACCACACTCTACAACAGGTGCATGGGAGTTGTACTACATGGAAGAAAAATAACTACACAGCTGGTAGCCTTTGAGCACACACTTTTTTAACATGATGAGAATCCCCTGTTACTAAGGGGAAGGGAGGCTGGGGGGGTGGAAATCATCAATAATGAACATTTGAACCGTGGCAATATTGTGGCCTTACTGGAAAAAAGTTTCTACACAAATCACACACATCTTTTCAGCCCTGTTATTCACACAAGGATAAACTCCCGTTACAGTATCATGTTAAAACATTGCACCAGTAAACAAGAAGTGGTTGACAGTAGCAAAAAGTTCTGTGGTTTTCAATACCAATACCCAGACACTGTAGTCTCAGTATTAACTGGCCTAACATTTTTATTAGGCTGAATACAGCAGAAAACTGATGAGTAAGAAGCTCACAAGACTCCCAGCTCTTCACTTTGAGCAGTGATCTTCTACTCCTACGGGTCCTGCTTGCAAGAAAAAACTGTGACAGATGACCTCCAGAAGTTCCAAACCTGTACTTTTCTATAATTCTAAATTAACTCATGAGGTTTGTCCACCATACATGCAGTTTTCAAAAAAGCTCTTCTACCTTAAATACCACCAAAGCAGCAAAAACATGCAGAAACGCCAACCTAGTTTAACAGAAGTTTATGTGGGTTGATCAAGCAAAATACCAAGTCATTATTTACAAGTACAAACAAGATTCTGCAGCCTGAAATTTGAGACACTAAACCCCTTTCTTTACTGAAGTTAAATACAGATGTGGGTAATATTTCTGTATATCTTAAATTTTAGGCAGTAAGAATCACAGAATCACAGAATGTTAGAGATTGGAAGGGACCTCGAAAGATCATCTAGTCCAATCCCCCTCCCGGAGCAGGAACACCTAGATCAGATCACACAGGAACGCATCCAGGTGGGCTTTGAATGTCTCCAGAGAAGGAGACTCCACAGCCTCTCTGGGCAGCCTCTTCCAGTGCTCTGTCACCCTCACCGTGAAGAAGTTTTTTCTCATATTCAAGTGGAAACGCCTAGGTTCCAGCCTGAACCCATTGCCCCTTGTC